>NC_140973.1:609087-614087 GCF_056783735.1 Eptatretus burgeri
AAATGGACGAAATGAGGAGGGAAGCATGCGAAAGAGGTGCGAAGATGAGAGAGGAATTATGGGAAAAAGCTTCTGAGTTACGGAAACACCAAAACAAAGAGACGGAATTACAAAACGAGCTGAGGATTTAAAAAGAGAGGAAAGAAAGAGAATGGAGGATGAAACGTTAAGGAACCACACTGGGCAGATCAAACAGTTAAAGGAGAAAGCAAGGTTGGAGTACGAGGAGATAGTGAAAGAACAACGAATGAAACAGGAAAGGGAGATCAACCAATTGAAAGAAACGAGATTGGAGAAGGAAGAACATGAGAGACAGTGGGAGAGGAAACAAAAAGCACAAGAACAACTAAAGGAGAAAGCAAGGTTTGAGTACGCGGAGATGTTGGAAGAACAACGAATGAAGCAGGAAAAGGAAATCAACAAATTGAAGGAAACGACGGGATTGGAGAATGAGGAACAAGAGAGACAGAGGGATAAGAAACAAAAAGAACAAGGAATGAAGCAGGAAAGGGAGATCAACCAGTTGAGGGAAACGATGAGATTGAAGAAGGAAGAACAAGAGAGACAGTGGGAGAGGAAACAAAAAGAAGGACAAGAACAACTAAAGGAGAAAGCAAGGTTGAAGTACGTGGAGATAGTGAAAGAACGACGAATGAAATGGGAAAAGGAAATCAGCCAATTTAAAGAAACGATGAGATTGGAGAATGAAGAACATGAGAGACGATGGGATAGAAAACAAAAAGAAAATGCATTTGAAATTAACCAACTAAAGGAGAGAGCAAAGTTGGAGTCCACGGAGATGGAAAAACTCCGGAAAGATAACGAACAACTAAAAAGGCTCAGAGAGGAAGAACGACTCAAATGGGAAGGAAAATGAGCCAGGAAGTAGAACAGCACAATAATGTGGGATGTGTGATATCACCACAGGGAGTAATGTTAGTGGTGCAGAACTTGATTGATATTACGAGTCAGATGACACCACAATTAGAGCAAACAGACTGGCAGAAAACGCTCGACATCTGACAAAACCAGCCTTTAACCGGGGTCTATTTCCCCAACTGGTAAGGTCCAGGATTACGTTGGTATCGCGATTGAAGGCGCATGACCCGAGGCCTGTGCCGAGCCAGCCGGCGTTATAAACCCAGGAGACGGCGGTGGTGAGGGTGGCGCCAAGAGTCGGGTGAGAATCCCGCCACCCCGGATCCATAACAATATACATACATATATATATATATATATATATATATATATATATATACATATACATACATACATACATACACATATATTGTTGAGGAAATGGCGCTGTGTTATTAAATATAGGATGAGCCCAGATCCCCCATTAAATGCATGTTAAGTGAGGTTGTTCGGTAAATGGACGTTACATGTGTGTTGGGAGGCTGTTCATTGTTCGTACGGTGGTGTACCGAGGGGTTCTTCTTCTTCCTTCCCCTCTCCGGACAATAGTCCATGCCCAGCTCTCTGAGAGGGAGTGGCCTAGAGAAGCGAGCGCCGGGAAGGGAAGGTGGAACTGAGAGCGCCAAGGTGGGGCCGATCGGCTGTACAAGGGACGGCTGCGTCTGTTTTGCGATCGGTTTTGGTGAAGAGCGAGCCAAAAAAAAGGCAAGGAAGGGACTGCAAGAGGTATGTCAGCCATCGGCTGGAGGAGAAAATGCAAGCGTCGGTTGGCGATCTGCTGAGGGAGTAACTGAACCTGAGGGTCGAATCGGCAATCTGCTGAGGGAGTAACTGAGCCCGAGTGTCGAGTGAGGATTCCGCTGTATAGAAGCGACTAGTGGGAGGCTGCAATCTGCTTTGAGAGGAACTGGCTGCTGTGTAATTCGGCGATCTACTTTATGAGGAGGTCATCGACAGGTTCAACCTGCGTCTAACCACGGAGCCTCTGTCCTTACTCACCTCACGGCTCGACGACGTCTTGTAATCCCGTCGAACCGCCTGCGGAGCCCAACACCCCTATTTGGCCTGATCTGGTGAGCAGGCCAGGCATGGATTCGTATGCTGGACCTTGTAAAAAGCCAGCTGGAGCACACCGTGGACCTTCCGCTCATGTGCCGTCGACCTTACGGGGGCTGAACGCACTGAGGCTGTGTACACGGGCGGTGCGACAAAAGGCGGACGACGCCGCCATTTTTCCACGCTGCATGCTTGAGCTGGGTGCTCGAATCCGTTGACATCGGCTCGTCACGAGCCGCATTCATGCCTTTGACACTCTTCCTCATCCATGAGGCATCACCAAGTACTCTGTGTCTTGTCTGCATGTTGTCCATGTCTTGTCTGCATGTTATCTAAGGTTTATCTCGCGAGGGTTCTCTTCGAAACCCATAATCCGTAGCTCCCGAGTTAAGAACGGGTTATAGATTAATTATAACATTGTCATGAATGCTTTGCTTGTGTTGTGTTCCCCGATGTGTCCCCAATAAATCTGGCTGAGTTATACGAGATTTGCCGCATTGAATTTATTCGTGCCGCGCCGAGGAACGATCCGCTCGATTTGGATATAAAACCAAAACGGTTACGGACTGTGATTGACATAACTCGTCCAAATCCTTAACACTGAAAGTCAGGAGTGGAATATTTGGACCTGTGGTGCATTTCGCACCCCAAATATTGGTTACGAGAGGCGCGAGGAAAAAAAAAAAAAAAAAACGTCGTTCGCAAATCCCAAATTTGCTTTGATTTTATTTTGAGCGGATTGGGTGTAAAACTTCGAAACTATAATGAAAGATTGAGTCGCAAAATGGTGGCACGGCTCCACCTCAGCGCGACACGAAGCGGGAGAGGGTGACTATAAATAGCGCAATGAACCGCACAGCACGAAAAAAAGGCTCCCGCCCACCGTTTCAAACCATGTGGTCACGGCATGCGTCATGGCAAACGAAGCAGGACGCCAACGCGTACATTGACGAGATTCATGCGCGATTGGCGGATACCTTGGAACAGGTGGAGTGTGATGGGAATTATATTGAGGAGTTACAAATTAAATTGGACGAGGCATTACAGCACGCAGACGAGGTTCGGGAAAATTATGTGCACGGGGAGTCACAACAATTGGCCGATGCACAGGAACGAATTCGGTGGCTGGAAAATGACTTAGCCAACACAGGCGAGGAACTACATGGAGAAATGATGAAAGTAGAATCGTTTACCCATAGGTTGGAACATGAGAAGAGCGAACTGAACAAAGGAATAGTGGAGGAGCAAATTGGTAACTCCCGGGATAGGGAGAGCTTGGAAGAAGAATGGGAAATAAAGCTGGAAAAGGAAAAACGGGAACACGATTTGGAATTGAGACAACTGAAGAAAGAGTTAAGATCAGGCAATCGCATAAGAGAAAGCCTGGAACGGGAGACAAAAAGAGAGAAAAATCTGGAGAAAAGGAAGGAAGAATTGTTGGAAAAGTCAGAACAGCTTTGGAAATCGGAGTGCAGGGGACATGAACTGGCACGTCAACTAGAAACTAGCAAGGGATACGGTAAGAGAATGGACGAAAGGAGGAAGGGAGCATGCGAAAGAGGTGCGGAAATGAGAGAGGAATTATGGGAAAAAGTGGATAGGAAACAAAAACATGAATTTGAAATTGACCAACCAAAAGAGAGAGCAAGGTTGGAGTATGCGGAGATGGTGAAAGAACAAGGAATGAAGCAGGAAAGGGAAATCAACCAATTGAGAGAAACGACGAGATTTGAGAATGAGGAACAAGAGAGACAGTGGGATAGGAAATAAAAAGAATATGAACTTCAAATTGACCAACTAAAGAAGAGAGCAAGGTTGGAGTATGCGGAGATGGAAAAACTCTGGGAAGATAACAAACAACTAAAAAGGCTCGGAGAGGAAGAACGACACAAATGTTAAACAAAATGGAGCCAGGAAGTAGGACAGCACAATAATATGGGATGTGTGACATTACCACAGGGAGGAATGTTAGTGGTGCGGGACTTGATTTACATCACTCGTCCGATGAAACCACAGTTAGAGCAAACCCTGGTGAAGGAGACATTGAGGGAGCATGCAGGGTTGTTGACGAATGAAACACATTTTGAGCAGGTCCAGCAAGTGGAGCTGACAGCCCCAGAGGAGAGTGGCGAACCGATGATGAGTAACCTGCTGGAGAGACGCGACCGGACCGAGGTGACTCTGGAACGAAGCAGGTACGAGGGCACATGCATACATGGTGCAGACGATGAGCTTAAGGTAGGAATTGAATTTTATGTTCATGAAGAGACTCTGTCCGATGGGGTGCACGTATGCGTGACTCCTGAATATGTGTGTGGAATGCCTGTGAATGAATGCTGTGAGCCCACAGTCCAGACTACAGCACCGGTGTGTGCTGCCAAGGCTGAAACGTGTGTGGGTACTGACGTGGCAGTCGAGCATGTAACCCTGGAATGCGAGGCAGTTAGTCAGTACGCAGGCAAGGTTGAATGGGTGGAAAGTCAACACATAACCTTGGAATGTGTGCAGCCTGCTGTGTGTGGGAGTCCTGCGCGTGGAATGAGTGGTGACGTAGGACATAGGTTAGAGGTGCAAGGGGAAATAGAAATTCCACCAGGACAGAACATAACACAGGGGACAAAAACCATAATGGACAGCTCCGCATGGATTCTTGCAGAGTTGGAGGTGCTACACCCAGGAGCAGGCTTTAGAAATTTGATGTTAATTTCTCTCTCAGCCTCACAGGAACTTTGGGGAAGAGCGCAGATGAGTAGCAAGCAGCATTGGCATGTGTCACTTGGTCTTCAAACCTCTGAGGACACGAGGGGTTTGGCTTGCTGAGTGGAGTTTATCTGTCTTCAGGGAGTTAGGGAGAAGAGGGGGAGGCCGCTCCCCTGATTGGGGTTTGCCTGATTTCCGCGAACCCTGGAGAAGAGGGGTGGACCACAACCCCCATTGAGGCGTAACCCATTTGAGCCGTGGCAGAAAGGCGGCGGGGTCATGTAATGGGTAATGAGGGATTCGTTCCCTCACTCCCCTTCCAATGA
>NC_140973.1:631587-656587 GCF_056783735.1 Eptatretus burgeri
GCATATTTTGAAAGGTCGTGACCCCACTGACCTTTGACCCTCAACCGCTAACAAGGGTAATGACATAATTGTGTCATGTCGCCCATCACAAGATTGGGCAATGAATTCTGAACATTTTGGCATCGGTTGCATGCCAATTAGATCAAAATTGACCGCGCTATGGTAAAAATACTAATTTGACCTTTCCGTGACCTTTGACCCAATCGCTCCCAAAATCTAATCAAATGTTCCTTGGATCATAACCCATCATCCCAACAAATTTCAAGTGATTTGGTTTAATACTTTCTGAGTTATGCGAATAACACACACACACACACACACACACACACACACACACACACACACACACACACACACACACACACACACACACACACACACACACACACACACACACACACACACACACACACACACACACACACACACAAATAAATACACAGCGACCAATACATAACCTTTCGCAGAATGCGAAGGTAATAAACACAATGCCCCAAGTTATGATCGTTTTCATATTAGACGGTGCATAAATTTCGGTAACAGAGTGCTGGTATGCTCCGAACCAGGAAGTAAATTTTTTTCTCTCTTCTCTTCTCTTTTTGTTTTTCCTTGCCACGACATTGCGAAAAGGTAAAATACATTGGCACTAATTGAATATTTGGGTATTAAAACTAAATTGCAAATAATCGTAACTGCGAATAATATGCCAACTTCCGGGCCACGCACTGACTGGCACGTGACAGCAAAGAAACGGCCTGTATGGTTGTTTGTTGCTCATGGTTTGAAATTTATTTTTTTTTTTTTTTACGGGCAAGTACTCGTATATACAATGGGGAGAACAAGAATTTGATAAACTGCCGATTTTGCAGGTTTTCCCACTTACAAAGCAAGTCGAGGTGTAATTTTTATCATGGGTACACTTCAACTGTGAAAGACAGAATCTAAAACAAAAATCCTGAAAATCACATTGTATGATTTTTAAATAATTAATTTGCATTTTATTGCATGAAATAAGTATTTGATACATCAGAAAAACAGAACTTAATATCAGGTCCAGAAAACTTTGTTTGCAATTACAGAGATCAGACATTTCCTGTAGTTCTAAACCAGGTTGGCACAGACTTCAGCAAGGATTTTGGCCTACTCCGCCATACAGATCTTCTCCAGATCCTTCAGGTTTCGGGGCTGTCGCTGGGCAACACAGACTTTCAGCTCCCTCCAAAGGTTTTCTATTGGGTTCAGGTCTGGAGACTGGCTAGGCCACTCTAGGACCTTGAGATGCTTCTTACGGAGCCACTCCTGGGTTGCCCCGGCTGTGTTTCGGGTCCTTATCATGCTGGAAGACCCAGCCACGCCCCATCTTCAATGCTCTTGTTGAGGGAAGGAGGTTGTTGGCCAAGATCTCACGATATATGGCCCCATCCATCCTCCCCTCAATACGGTGCAGTCGGCCTGTCCCCTTTGCAGAAAAGCATCCCCAAAGAATGATGTTTCCACCTCCATGCTTCACGGTTGGGATGGTGTTCTTGGGGTTGAACTCATCCTTCTTCTTCCTCCAAACACGGTGAGTGGAGTTTAAACCAAAAAGCTCTATTTTGGTCTCATCAGACCACATGACCTTCTCCCATTCCTCCTCTGGATCATCCAGATGGTCATTGGCAAACTTCAGATGGGCCTGGACATGCGCTGGCTTGAGCAGAGGGACCTTGCGTTGCGTGCCGTGTAGTTCTGGGCTGATCCCTCACCTTTCTCATGATCATTGAGACTCCACGAGGTGAGATCTTGCATGGAGCCCCAGACCAAGAGAGATTGACTGTTATCTTGATCTTGAATTTTTATCTTGATCTTCATCTTGAACTTGAACCGTTATCTTGAACTTCTTCCATTTTCTAATAATTGCGCTCACAGTTGTTTCCTTTTCACCAAGCTGCTTGCCTATTGTCCTGTAGCCCATCCCAGCATTGTGCAAGTCTACAATTTTGGACAGCTCTCTGGTCTTGCCCATTGTGGAGAGGTTTTTTTTTTTTTTTTTTTTTTTTTGTATACCTTGGTCGAGGTTCGTATGAGAGCTAACACACAACTCACAGCAAGGAGGCATGAGACAAGAGGGGCGGGAGTGGAAGGGACAAAACAGTGGGGAACAGACACATTAGGTGAACTGTGGAAGGGAGAGGGATGGGGATGGGACGGGGAACATGGCGAAGAGAAGATGGACATTTCAGGGACTTTCAGGAAGGAAAGCAGGAGAAATGAAGGAAGTGGGCTTGGGTGGATTATCGGGGGTAGAAAAGATCGAGGATTTGGATGGGGGAAGATAAGAGGTGGTGGTGAACAGCTGTTTTGAAAGCCTGGAGGGAAGAATGGGAAAGAATAGAGTGAGGAAGTTTATTCCAAAGGCGGGAAAAAAGAGGAATGAAAGAGTGAAGATGAGCAGTGATTTTTGATTTTGGTAGTTTTACCAGAAGGGGGTTGTTGGCGGACCTTGAGCGCCCTGTGGAAATGTGGTGGGGACAAATCGCAGAGAGAGCAGGGGGGGCAAGGCTGGAGAGGAGTCGGTAGAAGACAGAAAGACCACCGACCAACCTGCGGTGATTGAGTGAGAGGCCCAAAGACTCAGCTTCATTGCGGGAGATGCCGATGATCTTAAATGCCCTGGTTTCGACAGCGTGAAGCCGAGAAAGGTGGGAGGCAGGAGCACCAGCCCAGAGGGGAGAGCAGTACTCCATCAGGCTACGGACAAAAGCTTTGTAAGTGGTCAGGAGCTCAAGAGGGCCGAGGAAGGACTTAGCACGACGGAGGATTCCCAGTCGGCGACTGGCTTTTGAGGCGAGGTTGGAAATGTGACTTTCCCAGGAAAGGTCATGGCAGATAGTGAGACCTAGAAGCTTGAAAGAAAAGACTTCTTCCAGAGGATTGTTGAGAAAGTGGATGGGGGGTTTTGTAAACGGTCCTTTCGAAGAGACATAGTGAGAGTGTGAGATTTGTCTGGATTGAAAGACATGTTCCACATGTTGGACCAGTTTGTGATTTTATCCAGATCTGCAGTGAGCGAAGAAGCTGCTGCTTGCCGGTCTGAGGGATGACAGATGGTACGGCAGAGGGTGGAGTCGTCGGCAAAGAGAAATAGAGGATTTTCCAGAGAGTCCGAGAGATCATTGATGAAAACCAGAAAAAGAACAGGGCCCAGAATGCTACCTTGAGGAACTCCAGCCTGCACAGGAAGAGGGGATGAAAGAACTCCATTTAGGGCCACACGTTGACTGCGACAGGAGAGGAAGTCTGCGAGCCATGAGTGGAGATGGCCTTGAATACCATGGGAAGAGAGTTTGGTGAGTAGGGCAGGGTGCCAGACTGTGTCAAAAGCACGTGATATGTCCAGGGATACGGCTCGGATTTCCTGTCTGGCATTGAGGACCTCCATCCATTGATGGGAGAGCAGAAGCAGCATATCCAGGGTAGAGTGACCTGGTCTGAAACCAAATTGATGATTGGAAATCAAGCCATTGGAGAAGAGGAAGGATTTCATGTCTGAAGCGATGATGGATTCCATCACCTTGCTGATGATTGGGAGAAGGCTGATTGGTCTGTAGTTACAGGGATCTGTTTTTGCACCTTTTTTATGCAGGGCAGTGATGTTAGCAGATTTCCAAGCAGATGGCAGATGACCTTGGGCAAATGAGAGGGTGAATAGAACAGAGAGAGGGTGAGCAAGAGCAGAAGAGCAGGCTTTGAGGACACGTGGGCTGATGCCATCTGGACCGGTTGCAGAATCTGACTCGAGGTTTGAAAGCAAGCTCTCCACCTTGTCAGGAGAAAAGGATACAGAGTCCAGGGACAGTTGGGTGCGACTGGGTAAAGTGGGTAGAGATAGTGATGGGTTTAGGACACAAGATTTAGCTGCAAACACTGAGTTTAGACATTCAGCTTTATCACGTGTGGAATCAGCAGTGCGGCCATTTGAGGTAAGGGAGGGGATGGAGGGGGAACATACACCAGAAACAGATTTGATTAGACACCACCAGGCTCTGACCCCGCGTAAGGTCGACGGCACAAGACCATCAGATCGACGATGGGTCTCAGCTGGTGTCTCACAAGGTCCAGCACACAAATCCAGGCCTGGCTTGTTCACCAGACAAGGCCCAAATCGAGGTGCCGGGCTCCGGCAAGCGGATCGGCAAACGTGTCGAGCCGTTGGTGTGAGCAGGGACCGTCAGAGGCTCCGGCGTCTCCTTCCTGCCTTCCCGCCTCGAAGCCCGACTTCCCAACTCTGTCCTCTCAGTTTCTCTCTCCGTCGAATCACCTGTTCTTTCCTTCGAATCGGTCACCAAATCGACGTGCAGGCAGCCTCTCTTACGTTCGCTCGCTTCGAAGCCCCTGCTCATCCAGCAGATCGAGACTCAACACTCATTGTTTTTCTGTTGCCTTCCCTGCCTTTCTTTCGGCTCATTTCTCACGAAAAACAGACACAGCTGTCCCGTGTACAGCCGATTGGGGCCACCACGGCGCTCAGTTTCAGTCTCTTTTTCGTTCGCTCCTTCGACACACGAGCCCGCCTCTCTCGGCCAAGCCGACAAACTCCTCCCCTTCGTATTACTTCCTCTTTTTGGCCACACCCTCTCAGCCGACTGGGCAGGGCCTATCGTCCGTGATGGCAAAGAAGAAGAGGGACCTCTCGTTCCACCACCACCGCACAATAATACAGCCTCTTCCACCTCCCGACACATATAACGTCCATTTTACCAAACATCCTAACTATACATGCATTTAATGGGGGATCTGAGCTAATCCTATATTTGGTAATCCAATCAGGGCCATTTCCGGAACAATATACATATATATATATATACATATACATATACATATACATATATATATATATATATATATATATATATATATATATATATATATATATATATATATATATATACACACACACACACACACACATATGCATATACATACATATACATATATACATATGAGGCACCGCGAGGAGGAGTGATGTAAGGGCCACATCGGCCATTTTGAAGTTAATGCCATATAGCACTATTTTAACCCTTCCCCTATCATCTGAGCCTATAATCATCATGTCATTAAAAAATGTCGCTTCCATCACTCCTCCTCGCCGGGCCTCATATACATTGTGAGAAAAACCATGTTCTCACCAAATTTAGTGTCCCGCCCACGACGTCACGTGACCTTTTTCAGGCTCCCAGGGATTGGTGAGCTCGTCAGCACGTGGTGGGTGGACCGTGTGAGAGCTGGGGCGCTATTGTTGACAACAGACGTGGCTCTAAGATCGCCAGTGGAAAAATATATCGAGCGCTTCAAATCGCATGTTTTAAAAGCGATTTTCAAGTGATTTTTTAAGACTCTTGACAGCACTGTCGTGCTGATCGTTGATATCTCCGTCTAAAGGATCGAGTTAAATCGGGACGAGTGTGATCGTTATTCCCGGCTATCGTTGAGCGGAGCTGTGAGTTGTACAACCTGTTTTTGGAACTCTATTGTTGCCAAAAGTTCTGGCAGGGTTTTTGTGCTGTGTATTCAATTCTGTTACCAGCCATTTTTGAGATCGAGCCAATAAAATATTGTGCCTACACCTCGAAGCCGATTCGAAACACTGTGGTGTGTTTTGTTGTTCTCTTTGTCCACACGTGGACTGTTTGAAGCTCGGACATTAAAGTCGGTATTCCGTGCTGGAAGATATTGTTACGGCTGTGGAAATTCGCAGAACACAATAAAGGATATCCCCAAGATCAGTTATATCCCTAAGTGTATGTTCAGATAGATATCACCACCGTTGTTTAATGGGAATTATTCATGTTACCTAGGCTGTGATCTTTGAGCTAGCCTTTATTTTTTTTACTATCGTTATTTTGCAACAACCACCAACATCGCTCTCAACAACTGCTTCAGACCAACCACCTTTCCACAACCACACCTCAACAAACCACGCCATCCTCACCACTAAACCCACATCGCCTCACCACCTTCTCCACCCCGCCAATCACCGAACCACCATCTCAACCACAACGCCAACCACACCACAAACCTCGCCACAGCGAATCACATGTACACCATGGAGAACAAGAAGAAGCTCCAACAACACACTTCTTGGAATTTCCCCTCAGAACTGGTAAACAGAAGTGACGGTTACTAAACGTATGAAAACCCGACTCCTCTCCGGGAATCTTCCTCCCTCGCGCACCGCGAAGGGAGGGGCGGTTCCCCGCCGAGATAAAAAGGGCACGCAGAACGAGGTAGGAGAGTGAGGTGTGGAGTTGTGGAGGTCTGGGAGCGGAGTCGAGCTACAGTCTGGGAGTGCAGTGGAGTCTGTCAGCCTCTCGTTCGTCGACGGAGGCACTGGTCCAGCTGGAGAGGAGTCGCCAGCCGGATCGCCGTTGAAGGCACGGGCGGAGTCCAGCGGAGTACGGGCAGGGCCACAGAGGGTCGTCGAACCAGGGCCCGGCGAGGCACCACGAGGGTGGAGGTAACCTGCAACGGTCTCGTGGGACTCCTTCGGTCCGCCAAGTCCCACGTAATAAAGGCCTACGAGTCCAGTCTGAACCCCTTGTCTCTGAGGGGGTCTTTTCTTGGTTTATTTGTGTGAATGTTGTGGCACCATGTCCCACAAGTAGAACTGTGTAAGTGCTTGTAAATAATAATAATAAACGGTTGTAGTGCTTTTCCTTGTTCGTGTCTTGTCCCTTCCCGCCAATTTCATTGTATTACTGTACGTGTCGTTTTATAAATAAATGTCCTTGTGTGAATGTTAACCCGTTCGTCGTGTCCTCTTTCCCCATTGAACCACCGTATTGCTCTCGGAATTTAGCGGGCTTTTAAATAGGCGATAATAGAATCGGGTCCAACGAGGCCTGGTGATAATACACCGCACGGTTATCCCAGAATGGAACGAACCGCTTAAGCGGTTCGTGTCCAAGCAGGCCTTCGTTGAGGTACGGTCTCTCGGTAGTCTGCCCGCGCGAATACTTAGGTATATCGATAATTCGGCGATTGACCCTGTCGCGCGCGGGTGGAGTGTTGACTAGGCCGTGGTGTGCGCTTGGAGCACACCCGTGACTGGTTTTCGGCGTTGTTCCAGAAAGTCACGACTGAATTGTCTGTCCGGTGGGCGAGACGGCCGCCATTGGCTAAAGCGGCTGTTCGCACGCCGGCGGGCGCAGAATTCGTAACAATATTAACAGCCGGGATCGCGACAAATGGGGCCTCGTCCGGGATCGTTCAAGTAAGAGACATTCGAACTGAGACAGGAATTCCACAGTGGTTCGCCATCTTCCTTCATCTGATCATCGTTCCCTCACAACAGACGCAATCTTGGAGAAACCTTCTCACCAGCAGACGCCATCTTGGAGGAACCTTCTCACCAGCAGACGCCATCTTGGAGGAACCTTCTCACCAGCAGACGCCATCTTGGAGGAACCTTCTCAGCAGCAGACGCCATCTTGGAGGAACCTTCTCAGCAGCAGACGCCATCTTGGAGGAACCTTCTCACCAGCAGACGCCATCTTGGAGGAACCTTCTCACCAGCAGACGCCATCTTGGAGGAACCTTCACACCAGCAGACGCCATCTTGGAGGGATTTTTCTCACCATAGGATGCTATCTTGTGTTTACGCCAGTCAGCGGCCAACAGCAACAAAAAAAAAAAACGTGAGTTATTTGTAAGTTGCATTTTCTCATTGGCAATTTGATGTGCGGTGGTGATATTGGGTATTTCGTGTCATATTTCCCCAACAGAGCGTTGTGTGCGAATTACGTGTATCACCCCAATATTGTTTGCCTTCCCTGTGTGAATTGCCCCGTCCCATGTGGTGAAAGATATTGATGAAATATTTCGACCCAGCCTCCTTCTAGACTTAGTGTTTTGTGCCCTTGTCGTATGATATAACATGTAGCCAAACCATGTCGGCTGGAGAAGTGAAAGATCAACCTGATCATGTTGACAGTCACGTGGGTGTCGATGTGAGCGACGCAATCAGCCTTGACCCGGTTACTGAACCCGATATGTTAGGGAGCGATCCCATCATGACTAAATGCATGCGTTCGACTTTCTGGTCCGGGCTGACCCCGGTTCAACAACTCGACATGTATAACAGGGAGAATGACAGGGAAGAGGCTGAGCGACTCAGGGAGCATGACGCAGTGCTAGCTGAAAGAGCAGCAGCAGAGGCTGAATGAGTCAGAGAGCACGAGTGGCGAATGTCGACTGAACAACAGCAGGCAGATGCATCTGCTGCACCTGTCCCGGAAATTGTTCATGTTCGTTTGCCAGACTGGACGGGAGACACGAGGCAAGAAACGTATCTGGAGATGGCGGAGAAGTTGTTGACTTCCGGTGGAATTGATGAGAGCTTATGGGTCAGCCATCTTGTTAGCCATCTATCTGAAAAGGTGAAGGAGGTATATGCGAGGATGGCAACCGAGGACGTAAACGAATACCGGAAGTTGAAGGCCGAGATTTTGAACGCCTATGCGGTGTCTCCGTGTATTTATAGGCGTAATTTTTTCAGTTGGACTCGTCAGTCCAGTCAAACCTATGAGGAACATTCGCGGGTCTTGTTGGAACAGCTGCAGAGATGGTTCAAGCGGAGCAGCGTTGAGTTACCTCCAGCGGTTGCGGAACTCCTGGTGCGTTACTGTATCGATCAACAGCTTCCGCTGGACTTAGCGTTGTTTCTTGTCGATAGAGACACTGTTTCCTTGTCAGACTGCATCAAGCTAATTGATAAACATGCTTTGGCTTGCAAAATGTTGCAAGCCACGCAGTCATGTCGTAAGACGGAGGATTCTGCGGTAAAAACCGCCCCCCGTCTGGAGCGAGGGGAAGGGTTCCTCGATGCCCTCCACTGGTGGCAGTCACGAGCTGCAGGCCAGGGCATGGCCCTGGTGCGATTTCTGCAAACGCGTGGGGCACGGTGGAGACCGCTGTTTCTCTAACCCAGCTAGTCCGGCCTATCGAGGAAACCCGGTGGTTACATCGAAGGGAGGTCATCAACTGAGCCCTCGTGCATGACGGTGGCATCGGTGACAGAGGTCACTGCCACTGAGGCTAATACCATTCATCCTCTGCATCAGGATTATTCAGGGACAGCCTTAGTGGGTGGCCCTGATTCGGTGGTGAAGTTTGAGGCCCAATACCTGTGGGATACTGGGGCGACGCTGTGTGTTCTCCGGGCGGGGGTAGTTCCAGCCGCTCAGATGCATTATACCGGTGAGTATATCGTCCTTCAGGGCATTAACCAGGTTCCTGGCAGGTATCCCCTTGCTCTCGAGGTCCGGAGTGACATTTTTACGGGTCCGATGACCTGTGCGGTGGTACCCTACTACCCGGTACCGGGGGTATCCTTGCTGATTGGCAATGATGCAATGGCCAGGGAGGAGTTGACTGACCTGTGGGGTGGTCACTAGATCCCAGAGCAAACAGGCGGAGAGAGTGGCGGAGTCAGACATATCTTCACTCTGGCCCGAGGAGCCTCGCGCCTCGACTCCAGCCTCCGACGGTGACGTTGCTTCGACTGAAGTCCACCCGAGCCTCCAGTCAGGCCGACCTCAGGAGCCGGGCTCCTCAGGAACCGTTCTCGTCTGACACGGGGACCCCAGCTACTTGCTCACCGGTCGGTGAATCCGGTGAGGGAGATCAGTCCGATGAGGCGGTCAGCAACCCCAGTTCTGTGCCTGAGGTCACTCCCGCATTGTCTGCGGTAACCAGTCTAGTGGAGGATCAGCACTTCAATCCCACCCTTGCCACCCTCTGGGAAATGGGAGAAGACTCCGAGCCTGGACGAACAGGCTACTATGTGAATGGTGCAGGTGTGCTGATGCATAATTATTCCCCCAAGAACATGTCATCCACCCAGACGTGGAAGGTACGACACCGAATTGTCATACCGGGAAGGCATCGCCAGTCAGTCATGCAATTGGCCCATGACAATATTTCCTCGGGTCATGTCAGAGCGGCCCAGGGAGCGGAACTACAGTACCATGGAGAAGGAGCTCCTCGCTATCACGGCGGCAATCCAGGTATTCGCTGTCCACATTGGCCATGGGCCCATCACCATCTACAGCGACCACCACCCACGCGGTTGGCTCAGCCAAGCCAAAACCTCCAACCAGCGTATTCTGCGCTGGGTGCTTCTACTCTCAGAATATGACATCACAGTCAAGCACGTGAAAGGAGTGGAGAACAGACTACCTGACCTCCTGAGTCGTCATCTAGTAGACAAGGAGCACCAACGTTAAGTTTAGTTCCCATTGTCTCTCTATTTTGGTGCGGGCGATGGTTAAATATGGTGGGATAGATATTAATGTGGTGTAGTGTGTTTAATATTGTGTTGTGGATGAACATTGTTTATTGTACCAGAATGTTAACGATCACCGCCATCATGTTGCCCTGTGATTTGCAACTAATACAATAACTGGTTTCAAAACGCCGTCTATCCGACGGGTTTTACTTTAGGTGGGGAGGACTGTGAGAAAAACCATGTTCTCACCAAATTTAGTGTCCCGCCCACGACGTCACGTGACCTTTTTCAGGCTCCCAGGGATTGGTGGGTGGACTGCGTGAGAGCCAGGGCGCCATTGTTGACAACAGACGTGGCTCTAAGATCGTGAGTGGAAAAATATAATCGAGCGCTCCAAATCGCATGTTTTAAAAGCGATTTTTTAAGACTCTCGACAGCACTGTCGTGCTGATCGTTGATAGCTCCGTCTAAAGGATCAAGTTAAATCGGGACGAGTGTGATCGTTATTCCCGGCTATCGTTGAGCGGAGCTGTGAGTTGTACAACCTGTTTTTGGAACTCTATTGTTGCCAAGAGTTCTGGCAGGGTTTTTGTGCTGTGTATTCAATTCTGTTACCAGCCTTTTTGAGATCGAGCCAATAAAATATCGTGCCTACCCCTCGAGGCTGATTTGAAACACAGTGGTGTGCTTTCTTGTTCTCTTTGTTCACACGTGGACTGCTTGAAGCTCGGACATTAACGTCAGTATTCCGTGCTGGAAGATATCAACAGCCGGGATCACGACAACATATACATATACATACATACATATATACACAGACACACACACAGCAGTTTACATGAGATCAGGGATGTCTCTGTGGAAAGGCTTTCGATAAACATGCATCCCTGCGGGAGCCGTTAGCTGTATTTATGTGGAATTACAGATGGTCTGCGAAATAATTTGTAACCAGGATTGTTTTGCAGGAAACCCTTCAATTAGGTCCCAGTAGTGACCAAAAAAAAGTCCCCATGGTTTCCGTGATTGGAAAAGTTGCAGCCTCCATGCTTCCGTCCACGAAATATCAAAAATTCAAAATGTGTCCAATAAGGACAACTTTAGGGTCTCCAACAGGGTTTTTTTGGCTGAAAAATCAAATGCAACCATCGTTTTTGGGCTAAGATCCTTCTGTAACTAGGTAACGGCCACCTCCTCACCTGACCACAGCTGGTGGAAAATAATCCTGCAGAAAAACTGCTCAGTGTATTTTTGGCCAACAGGATCGTATATAGATAGCACCCTTTGAAGTGTCTGGTCTGGGTTTGATTCCTGACCTGACTAAAAAAATGTTGGATTGGTGCTCAAAGGCAAAGCACCGTCTCTTGGAGGACCATTTAGCTAGGAACCCATCTGCTAGCATTAGGTGGTGTACATTAAAGATGCTTCTGTCTTTCCTGGAAAAGTAGATTAGTCATTGCTTACCCCTGGCCAAATTAAAATTCCTGCACTTTGTCAAACACGTGGCCTGGTCATTCTGATGGTCGAGAAAAACTTGGGTAATAAACTTTCCCCACCTGACTTCCTGGGAGGTTGTAGTTGTAGTCATGACACTTCCACTTTTGGAAGTGGTGACTAAAGATTCATCCATTGGGACCACACTCTGTGAGGAGCGTTGGTGCTGCCGAAGCAGTCTCCTTGGCTATTGGACACAATCCTGGATGGGTCACCACTTCAACACAGGATACCAGCAAGCTGGCACTCATTTTGCCGACCTCGAAAGGATGACAGGCAGAGTCAACCCCACCTGGTATTAATTCAACAGCCAAGTGTGATTTGAACTCAGGATCCTAAGATCCCAAGCCTACCACCCAAACCATTAAGCCAACACCAGGCATACTTAAGATCATCCATCAGAAAAGAAAAAAAAACACCCAAAAGTGTTACGATTCACCAATATGAGGTGTGACTGGTGCTGCGATACTTTAGAGCTTTATTTGAGATGGGATGGGCACCGTGCATAAAGTTATTCGATTTCACAGAGCATTTGAAGAGAAATGTAGTGTGTGTGAACCGAGGAGGGATAATTCTGTAAATGCCTTATTCAAGTGGCATTCATCTCCAAATCACATGTTCTGATGTAAAAATGTGTTTCCTATTAATGGCTACACATGTAGTACACAGAAAAAAAACAAAAACTTTTCAATCGAAATCGTAAATATCTTCATTTGTGAAGCCACCCTGGCTGGATATCATATTCTCAGAAACAACCATCATGTACAAAATATCCCGAAAACAAATCTCATTTGAACAGACGATTATGCTATGACAGACAGACAGGTCATGCATGAGAAGCATTTTCTATCTGTCTGATTTACCAAATGTCACCACTCTCCGTAAAATACGCCTTACGATGTCTCTGCTATTTGTCGCCATCGCTTCCGTAGCTCGGTCTTTTGTTCTAGGGATAAAAACCCGGTCTCGTGTTTGAATAACTGATGTCCACCCCTCTATTACATCTGCAAAATGAATGAATAGAATTGTGGTTATAAAATGTAAGGAAATAAACAAACTTTAAAATGTGTGCAAACAGAAAGCAGTCCCAGTCGATTTCACTCAAGGTAACGGATATCTGCTACGTTGAAAATTTTCCTATTTTTACCCAAACCAATTACTCCACATGCCTGGTGTTGGCTTACTGGTTAGGGTGGTGGGCTTGGGATCCTCGGATCCTGAGTTCAAATCTCACTTGGCTGTTGAATTAACACCAGGTGGGGATGACTCTGCCTGTCATCCATCCAAGAACGGCAAAATGAGTGCCAGCTTTCTGGTAGACTGTCGGAGTGGTCTCATCTGATCTCATCACTTTAATTCTCAGATTCAGATCTTCACCAAAATTAAATCATTCATCCTCACACACCCAACCTGTCCATCAACATTTGTCCAAGTTCATCCATAACTCAAGATACCCTGCTCACAGACAAACAGACAGGGATGAAAACATAACCTATGTCCAGATAGTGATGAGTATGATGTAGTCGCAGTGAGTGAGACATGGTTTAAGAAGGAGAGTAACTGGAGGACAGGATTAGAAGGCTACAAGGTGTATCGGTGTGATCGGAAGGAGAGAATAGGAGGAGTGGCCATCTGGGTAAAGGACAGCATTGCATCAAGAGAAAGGGGTGACATTAAGGAAGGAATAAATGTTGAGGATTCTGTGTGGGTAGAGATTAGAGATTGTAAAAACAGTAAGATACTGGTAGGATGCTTTTATTAGGCTCTGGGTGGGAAGGAAGAGGAGGAAGGAGGAGTACATGAAGAATTCAAATGGGCATGTGGTGAGGGAAGAGTATAGATTATGGGGGATTTTGACTTGCCAGGGATAGATTGGGTCCACGAACAGGGAAAGGGCAGAGCAGATGAGGATTTCCTAGTTTTATTCCAAGATTGCTTTTTAACCCAGTTTGTAGATAAGCCCATGAGGGGGAGTGCAGTGTTTGACCTCCTTTTAACTAATGATCCCAATATGGTGGAGGAGGTGGAGGTAGGGGAGTATTTAGGAGCAAGTGACC
This sequence comes from Eptatretus burgeri, assembly GCF_056783735.1. Taxonomy (NCBI): domain Eukaryota; kingdom Metazoa; phylum Chordata; class Myxini; order Myxiniformes; family Myxinidae; genus Eptatretus; species Eptatretus burgeri. The sequence continues at coordinate 645,403 of NC_140973.1, forward strand.
ATAACATTGTTTGTGCAAAGATTCTGTTGAGCGTTAGAGTTCAGGATAGTAGGGTAAGGCTCTTAGATTTCAGGAAGGAAAACTTTGAGGGCACGAGGAGAGAATTGGGTGATGTAGATTGGGAGACTCTAACAACAGGACAAACAGCATCAGAGAAATGGGAAACCATCAAGAATCAAATGTGTGAAGTGCAGAGTAAGTACATTCCAATGAGGTGTAAAACTGGAAGTAGAAAGAGACCAGGGTGGTTGAGTAGTGAGATAAGCAACAATATGAAGGAGAAGCAGAAGGTATTTATTAGGTTTAAAATAACAGGACTGGAGGTAGATTTATATCACTATCGGAGTAAACAGAGACAAGTTAAGAAAATAACTCGGCAAGCCAAAAGAGAGTATGAGAAGGACATGGCTAACAATATTAAACAAAATAGCAAGGCTTTAAGTATATCAGGGGGAAAGAACAGGTTAGGACCAGTGTGGGCCCATTGAGGAATAGCACCGGGAGAGTGGATATTGAGGAAGGTGAGATGGCAGGCTTATTAAACTGTTCTTGTGTAAAAGCTGAAGCAAGGTACCTGTCAGGAGAATTGCCAATAGCTGAGAGTATCTATCGAGGAGGTGAGGAAGGGCTTTTACAGAAGATCCAGGTTGGAGTGGACGGAGTAAAAGAACAGCTCGGTAATCTAAGAGTAGATAAGGCTCTGGGTCCAGATAACATGCAACTGAGAGTATTGATGGAGGTGGCTGAGCAGGTAAGCGAGATGTTAACGGATATTCTCAATAGTTCACTGGGGTCAGGACAGGTACCGGAGGATTGGAGAGTCGTAAATGTAACATTATTTAAGAAAGGATCCAGAGAAGAATTGGGAAACTATAGACCTGTTAATTTGATAGGAAAGGTGATGGAGACATTAATTAAAGACCGGATGAGGAACCATTTAAACAAATACAAACAAATTAAAGGTAGTCAGCATTGGTTTACCAAAGGTAGTTCCTGTTTAACAAATCTTTTAGAGTTCTATGAAGCAGTGTTTGATTGGGTGGATGAGGGAAAGGCAGTGGACATAGTATATCTAGACTTTAAGAAGACATTTGATAAGTTAATACATCGGAGGTTGTGAGCCAAAGTGAGGACATGTGGAGTGGCTGGTCAGGTAGCTAATTGGATTGCAAACTGGCTTAGTTGTTGGAAGCAAAGAGTGGCTGTGAGTGGGAGGATGTCTTGCTGGGAGGATACAAGTAGTGGGGTACCTCAGGGATCAGTACTCGGACCATTACTATTCATTATTTAAACCAACGATTTGGATAATAGGTTTAAGAGTAAGCTTTCCAAATTTGCAGATGACACAAAGCTTGGAGGCAAGGTGGATAGCAGAGGGGATAATGATCAGATACAAGAGAGTATTGATACTTGTTCGGATTAGGCAAAAGATTGGCAGATGTAATTTAACCTCAGCAAGTGTAAGTTGTTGGGGATGGGAAGGAACAATGAAAATAGAGATTACAGGATGCACGGGGTAATTTTGGAGCATGTCACACAGGAGAAGGATCTGAGGGTGGTCATAGATACGGGATGTTCGCAGGCAGCTATAGGTAAAGCAAACAGGGTTTTAGGTTGTAGTCAGAGGGGGATCAATTAGAAATCAAAAGAGGTGGTGTTAACATTGTACAGGACTTTAGTGAGGGCCACATCTAGAATATTGTGTGCAGTTTTGGTCACCACAGATCCAGAAGGACATCGTTGCCAATGAAAAGGTTCAGCGTATGGCTGCAAGATTGATTCCGGGCCTAGCTAGACTCAGCTACGAGGAGTGTTTGAAGGAGACGGCTTTATTCACTAGAAAGGAGGCAGTTGCTTGGAGATATGATGGAGATGTTTAAGATAATGAAAGGTAGAGATAAAATAAGTGAAGATGAATTATTCAACAGAGTAGACAGTGATAGGACCAGGGGCCATAGCCTGAGAGTAAAGAATAGGAGAGTTAAGAGTTAAGGTAGGGCACTTTCACTCAGAGAATAGTTAATGCATGGAATGGTCTCCCTGGAAAGGTAGTGGCAGCAGAAAAAGTAGAATTAGATAGGTACCTGGAAGTTATGGAGATAGAGGGGTACGGGGATGTTGATAAGACTTTTAGGTAGTTTGAGTATTGATGGGAGATTGTGTACGGAGTGCTGTTGGTGGGGGTTTTGTTAAGGGGGGTTGTGTGGTTGTGCGTTTTTAGCCAAGCCCATGCCTCCTCTCCGAGGGGAAGAAAATAAAAAATGAAATAAAATAAAATTACCACAAAAAAAATACAAAAACAAAAAAAAATACAATTTTTTTTTTTCATTAATTAAAAACATTTTTTGGGGAATTTTCTTTCTTGGATCTTGGGTTGGTGTGGTGTTCATGCAGGCATGATGGACTGAATGGCCTCCACCTGTGTTGGATTTCCTTGTTGTCCACCTTCGGTGGTGGAAGCAAGTATTAAAAATAAATTCTCACATCCAGATCCGGATCTTCAACAAAATCGAATCAATTCTTCCTTGGTAGACACCATACTTGAGTTTTAAGGTGCAACTCACTTGGTCAACCAACAAGGCAAACGTGAAGATCAAAGAGCTTACCAAAGAAATCAGTCATGAACTGGTAGAGAAGCACCATTCAAGAAAGGGTTATAAGATTATTTCAAAGTCATTCATTATCCCTTTAAGTACAGTGAACTCCATCATTAATAAGTGAAAGAGGCATCATACCACCCAGACTCTACCAAGATCAGGTCGCCCATCCAAACAATCAGGAAACTGATTCGGGATGTCACTGTAAATCAAACAATGACTTTGAAAGATCTGCAAGGCTCTATGTCCGAGATGGGGGTCAGTGTTCTTCAATCAACAATATCCCGTTCCCTTCACAAAACTGGCCTCTATGAACAGGTGGGAAAGAAAGAAGCTACTACTGAAAAAGTCACATCTAAAAGCTCATCTGGAGTTTGTGAAAAAGCATCTTAATTGTACTGCAGGCATGTGGAGAAAAGGTTTGTAGTCAGAAAAGACAAAAATTAAACTTTTGGGTCTAAATTCAAAGTGTTGTCTGGGGCAAACCAAGCACTGCACATCACCAATGTAATGTACATCACACCATTCCTAATGTCAAGCATGGCAGTGGCTGCATCATGTTATGGGGCCGATTTTCATCAGCAGGGACTGGCAAGCTTGTCACGACAGATGGGACAATGGACAGTGTGAAGTACAGGAGAATCCTTTATGAAAACATACTCGAGTCAGCCATGAATCTGAAACTGGGTAGGAGATTCACATTTCAGCAGGGCAATGATCTAAAGAACAAAGCCAAAGCCACATTGGAGTGGCTGATAAAGAAGAAAATAAATGTTCTCGAGTGGCCCAGTCAAAGTCCTAACTTGAACCCAATGGAACATTTATAGCGAAACTTGAAGATTGCAGACCAGGGGTGCAAATTAACGGCCGCCCGGTCGCCAATGGCACCTAACTTTTGTGCTGGGCGGGTACACAATACTGCCTTACCTGCCCGGCTGGCGAATCACCAGTGATTCCTGTTTTGTACAATTTGTACGAGCTTCTCTACTAGTTTTCTCAACGAGAACTACTGTTTTTATCCACAGAAATCCATAGAAATCACCGGTAATTCTGTGGCGGCCATTTTGTCTGTTTTCATCTCGTTCCAAATAATGCATGATTGCGCGAGATTTGACGGTTTGGATGCATTTTCTCATGCCCAGGTTGGTTAAATGAGTGAATTTGGGTGAATGAGTGAGTTTCATGGGTGAGGTTAGGTGAATGAGTGAGTTTGATGGGTGAATGAGTGAGTTTGATGGGTGAGGTTGGGTGAATGATTGAGTTTATATGTGATGTTGGGTGGACGAGTAGTACCCCCACCATTGTCCATCACCCACAACGCCGCCCCCCCATCGTCCATCAGCCCGAACCACCCACACAACCACCCCATCACCCACAAAAATGCCCCCCCAGCAATACTCACAACCCCCCTGCCCCCCACCACCCACACAAAAACGTCCCCCCCGCATCACCCACAACGTCCTCCTCCCTGCAACATCCCCCACCCCCAACCCACTCATCAAACTCACTCATCCACCCAACCTCCTCCATCAAACTCACTCATTCTGCAAACCTCCCCCATTAAACTCACTCATCAAATTCACTCATCCAACCAACCTCATCCATCAAACTCACTCATGTGAGTATATTAAAAGTGTTTGATATCAAATTTGTGACTTTTGTCTATTTTATCGGGCCGGTAGAAATTCTGCTGGGCCGGTAACTTTTTCTAGTCACCGGCCCTGCTGGCCGGTGGATAAAAGTTAATTTGCACCCCTGCAGACCATCGACGATCCCCATCAAACTTGGCAGAACTAGAACAATTTTCACATGAAGAATGGGTAAAGATTTCACCATCTCACTACGTAAAGCTGATAGAGATCTACCCACAAATACTCAGCACTCATTGCTACAAAAGGTGCTTCCATCAAGTACTGACTGAAGAGGATGAATACTTTTACAACCAGTGAATTTTGATTTGTAGATGTTTTTTCTGGTATTCCTGACATGTGATCTTCAACGATAGCAATGTTTAGTTTGATCTCTTCCATGATTAATAAAAAAATTAATTTGGAAAAATTGTTTCTACATAATTCATCAAAATGTGGTATAATTAGAAGGGGGTTGGTGAATACTTTTGCAGGCAACTGAAATCCTCAGATCCTAATCTTCACCAAAATCAAATCAATTCATCCTTGGAACACACCCAACCTGTACACAAAATTTTGTCCAAATGCATCCTTAACTTTTTGAGATATCCTACTGACAGACAGACAAACAAACAAAACAGACGGGGGTGTAAACATAATCTCAGTCCACCTTCGGTGGCAGAGGTAATAAAATTAACTGATTTAATGAACCAAACGAGCAAGTAGCATGCTCATTTGGTCCACTGTCCAGGGATCACGCACCATCACGAGTGAAGGAAGTGAATGAACCAGGATGGTTTGCACATGTTTATTACTCAGAGTATGGGTGCAGCCTCCTTGCTCCAGGATGTTGTTGCATTTCAACATTTTTAAGGCCACGTTTCCCAAAGTTTCACTCCAGTTTAAATGGCATAGTTCCTGCTATCTTTCCTTCTTCAGTGACTCTCTTGGAGTCATTTCACCTGAATTTCATGAGCAACATGTTTTTGTAAAAAAAAAGGGTGAGATGACTGGAATGATGACCTACTGTGTAATGAAGCAGGCCGGTTGCTCGGCCAAGTTCCGATAAGCCCATTACGACAAAAGCCTCGCTGAACAAAGTGCGCTGCACCCTGCCCGGGCGCCCATCTCTTGTCGTTACAAATGCACACTTCGGCTCAAGTGGGGAGACTTGTGCATACTTTAGAATAAAGTCCCCTCCTACACAAAAGAACAGGAGAAAAGTGACAATTAGAACCTTATGGTCACAATGGGAATGCCTTGGCATTTCCACACACAAGCATTCCCAGAGCAGTTATCACAGACTTGGAGTTATTAGTCTTGTTATTTATGATGTTGGAAGAGCACAAAGATGATGCTATGAGTCATACAGCAATTAACTTGTTACAGAAATTAAACAAAAGGCAGAACAAGTCACACACCATGAGAATGTGCATGAATAATGTTAAAAGTTGAACAAAAATACATAAATTCGAATAGTCCTTTGAAATTGCTACGAACATTTTTGAAGAGCATGGGTGCAACAATTGTGCAGTTGTTCAATGGACTATTGTTTCAACAAGAAAACAAAAAGGCCTCATTGCTATAAGAGTTCCACATTAAAAAAAATATAAAAAATAAAATTAAAAACCAGGATGACCAGTACATTTTATATCCCACTGGTAGGCCGAATCTGGATCCGGACCTGAACCAAAATCTGATCGTCTTGTTCTCGTCACCGAACCAACTCGTCCACAACATTGTCATAACTCGTCCACAAAGTTTTGAGATATCTTGTATGGATGCAAATTTCTACAAAATTAGCATAATGGGTTTATGGGTGATAAAAAGATAAAATGTTACCAATTAAACTTTAAAAAGTAAATGTTTTTAGCATAGAGCGCAATGTATTGTTATAACCCTTTAATGGGAAATGTATTTGAATACAACATGCATCTTACTTACATCTATGTACTCAAACATGCATATTATTTATGGTATTTTTATGTTTAACATGTTAATTTAAGTGCTACTTCTTCACCATTGAGAAATGGAGCCAAAAACGATATATAGCATGATGTATGCATTTCAATAAAAAAGACATGATCAAAGCTTTTCAACTTGCACTCCTCAGGATAAAAACACAAGCAGATGAAGAAGAAGCACCGAACTCTCATTTATAAAGTTACAAGACGACCCGTGAAGCCGTTGGGTTCTGTTGTGACAGCGATTGATGGAAAAAAAATCATTTCAAGAAAAAAAAAAAAAAGATAGCTCCAGCGAACTATACCATGGAGGTTGTTTGCATTGATCAAATACTCCCGAAGAGTACTTCAGTGGATCGGGAATCGATTTTTTAATAATTTTTTTCGTTGCCCGATTTCAACGAAACTTGATACTGCACACCACAGGCGAATGGTGAGTAAGGTGGCCCTAAAAAATTTGCGTTATCTTGTACTGTTTTAGCTGTATTTCGGGAACATACATACAAGATGAGAGTTTTAGTAATATACAGATAATGTAATGTCCTCAATGTTGATTGGTTGAGAGAAAGAAAGGATGGGATTACCTGATTGGTGGAACCACAGAGCATCATGAATAATGATTCAGTGGAGATGAATCACCAAGAACCAGCAGAAACGTAATGCTAATTAGCTGAGGGCGAGTTTGGGGAGGGTGTGGTTTTCATGATGACTCGATGTTGACTGTGGTACAGTTGTCACACACTCAAGCCATCATAGTTAAAATAGATATTAAGTTCGGACAACTTCTTTCTGTCCACAAAGAATAGGGTTGGTTGACCTGATGAATGTGGCCTCCATTGCAAGAAGGTGAGCTAAACTGCGTCCTCGACTTGGGATTTTAAACCAGCCCATCGATATTGCTCTGCATACTGAGGATTATTCAGTAAATGGTAACCAACTGCAGATGCACAGGGAATAGTTGTCGTACTGTGTACATTCTTACAAGCCCCAGTTGGTTGTCTCTGTTCGGTTGACTGACCCAGTCTGATCCCCAAAGGGACATGTTGTTCAATATGATCCTTCAATCTCAAAGATGTGCAGCCCACATTCCGAGCATCACACTGGCACTGAAATTCGTAAATAGTCTTACTTATATGAGAGGCGGGCAGAACATCTTTTTGGACTGACGGAAGCAACCGGCGGGTTGTGAAAATCACTTGTGGTTGAACAGCATAATAAGAATGGGACATTGTCTGATATGGTTTTTCAAACCATTGAGACACTTTCCCTTACCAAGGTAGACGTAGGTATACCGGACATTTACCAAGTCCAATTATAGGATTCTTTTGTGTATGTATGTATATATATATATATATATATATATATATATATATATATATATATATATATATATATATATATATATATATATATACATACATCTTTTGATGATCTCTTCAGCAGACTCAGTTTCGCTCACCTTTGTGCAATGGAGGCCACATTCATCAGGTCAACCAATCCCATTCTTTGCAAACAGACAGAATTTGTCTGAGCTTTACATCTATTTTGATAATGATGGCTTGACCGTGCAATAACTGTACCACAGTCAATGTTGAGTCATCATGAAAACCACCAACCCCCTCCCCTACTCATCCTCAGCAACATTACGTTTCCACCAGTACTTTGGCGATTCATCTCCGCCTAATCATTATTCATGATGTTCTATGGTTGCAATCATGTAATCCCGTCCTTTCTTTCTCTCAACCAAAAAACGTTTAGCACATTACAATGTAACTTTATAAATGAGTTTGGTGCTTCTTCTTCATCTATTTGCAGTTTTTTCTTGAGAAGTGCAAGTCAAAAAGCTTTGATAATGTCTATTTTATTGAAATGCATATTGGAATTTTGTTGTGCTCATCGAATAGCATATTTCAAAAAGTTGTGGACGAGTTGTGACAAAACTCAGGAGACGAGTTGGTTCGGTGATGAGAACAAGCCGATTCGATTTTGGTTCAGATCTCGATCGAGATCCGGCCTAGCAGTGGGATGCAAAACGTAAACTGTTCAGCCTGGCTGAGGTATGCACTCGAGCGAGTGGCATTCTCGTTAGGTTATTTAACAACCACTTTTGCACATATGAAGGCTAAATTGCATCAATGAAGATGAATATGAAACTAGAAGTGTGTTTTATAAATGCGAGCAGTTAGGGCCGGGGCCCAAGCAGCCCCGCCTTGATCACACATAATGATTAAAAGTTTTGCATCCATAAGTTCAGCTGTTTTAGAGAAGATTCTTTTTTAAGGTTTTCTTTCAACCCAAGATGGCTGCCAAACTACATGACTGATGAAATTTTAGTTATCCCCTTTGTATCCCCTCAGGTAATCAATGATATACTTAAAGTTTTGGATCAATTGGTTCAGCAATTTTTCAAGATTTTTGAAAGCTTTAACCTTCAATCCAACGTGGCTGCTAGACCATGTGGCACGATGATTACATTTTCAAACTATATTCCCCACAGCTCGCGGATAATATGTATGAAATCTTGCATCGATCGATTCAAAAGAAGGAATTTTTTTTTAGGTTTTTTCATTTTATCCAATATGGATGCCAAATCACGTGACTGATGACGTGCGAGTTATCATCCTTGTATTCCCATGGGTAATCGGTGATATACTTAACGTTTCAGATCCATTGGTTCAGAAGTTTGAGAGAATATGTTTTTAAAGATTTGAGCATAAATCCAGCATGGTTGCCAGTGTGCTATGACGTTTACATTTTGAAACTATTCCCCATGGCCAGTCGATTGTATATGTGAAGTTTCGTATCGATCTGTTAAGCGGTTCTAGAGAGGAAGATTTTTTGCGTTTTTATTTTCAAGCCAATTATGGCCTTCAGACCACATGACCAATTAAGTCATAAATTCAATTCTTCACTCACATCGGGTCGTAGATCAGATGAAATGAAGTTTCAGATTTTTGGGATAAGGGTTTCAATTCAACCAGTTATGGCAGGAATACCACTTCAGCGATGATATCATCATGATCACCATCTACATTATGGGGAGTTGATGACATATGCCAAGTTTTGTGGAGTGGTTTCAGAGATGTCCAAATTTTTTTCCTTAAATCCAATTTGGCTGCCATACCATGTGACCTATGACAGAGTTAGCAATAAAATATTGTCCATGGGGAGTCCCTCTTATGTTTAAAGTTTTGCTTTGATCGGATAAGAGGTTGTCCACATCTATACGTTTTCACTTAAAAAAAATTAAAGCAAAAATATATAGACGTAGACACACACATACACAGAGACAGACAGATCGACAGGGACATCAGCACACAACCCCTTTGTGGTGAGACTAATGAATGAAGAGAAAAACATAAGATAGAGGGAAATAAGTATTCAGTTAGAATAAATGTAAATAAAAACAAAACCAGAATGAGAAATCAAAGATTACATACAGACCCTCACCCGGGCTTTGTGTGTTTTTATAGTATTTATTTTATAGACTATATACTTTATCAACAGACATACTACATACTTTTAAAGCCTGGTGTTGACGCAGTGGTTAGGGCAGCAGCTTGGGATCCAAAAGGTCCTGAGTTCAAACCCCGTTGAGCCACTGAATTAATACACCAGGGGGTTCATTCAGCCTGTCATCCTTCCGAGGTCGGCGAAATGAGTACCAGTGTACTGGGCCGGTGTATACCCCGGTTAAAATAGGTGTACCATATCCCTGTGTCGTAAGAGGTGACCAGGGTTGCGTCAGGAAGGGCATCTGGCGTAAAACATGTGCCAAATCACAATGCGGATCATACGGATGATCCGCTGTGGCGACCCCTGACGGGAGCAGCCGAAAGAAGAAGAAGAAGATACTTTCTCAACATAATAATAATAACAATAATAAGAAGAAGATTTTTTTATCGTACACTGGTATCCACCAAGTAATGACGCTCATGGCACGTCACAGAATAAAAATTACATTACTAATCTAAGTGTTTAAAACATCTTTATGTGCAAGAAAACAACAAATTACTTAGTTAACAGATAAATAGCAAATCAAACACAATCATTGAATTAAAACTGTTGTGAGCACAAAGAGTACGAGGAGCACAAACCGCCGATCCACCCCACCACACTGTGGGCAGAATGAAGCCCACGAGCACAAAGAGTACCAGGAGCACAAACCGCCGATCCACCCCACCGCACTGTGGGCTGAATCAAGTGCACGAGCACAAAGAGTACCAGGAGCACAAACCGCCGATCCACCCAACCACACTGTGGGCTGAATCAAGTGCACGAGCACAAAGAGTACCAGGAGCACAAACCGCCGATCCACCCCACCGCACTGTGGGCTGAATCAAGTGCACGAGCACAAAGAGTACCAGGAGCACAAACCGCCGATCCACCCCACCGCACTGTGGGCAGAATCAAGCCCACAAGCACAAACCGCCGATCCTCCCCACCGCACTGTGGGCAGAATCAAGCCCACAAGCACAAAGAGTACAAGGAACACAAACGGCCGATCCACCCCACCGCATTGTATTTGCCATGTGTATGCAAGAGTGTTGCGGATTTGGAAGTTTATTGTACTCATCATACAGGTCCTATAGCTCAGTTATATCGATAAGTAAATGTGGATAGATAGCTTCCCGTCCCTTGTCTAATGGGTAATTAAATGTTCATGCGCTGTGGAGTTATTTTTATAGTTAGGATTTTCTATTATTTTTACCCCACCAACGTCAACGCCGACAACACCGAATCACCCTCACTTTCACCTTCACCTCACTCTGGCCAACGTCATGGTGGGCAGAGTTCAAGGATGAGCCTCGCCGCGGCCCTTGACCAATCAGCGTGAAACGAGTGAGGTGGCCACTGCCCGGCCAATCAGACTTCCCCGACTGTGTGAGGGGCGGTCCACGTGATATCACCATGCCCCGGGCCAATCAAGGAGCTTGCTGTCCGTTTTGGCCAGTGAGACAGAGGACGAGCGACTTGCGTGCCGAAACCAGCCAGT
>NC_140973.1:666587-684087 GCF_056783735.1 Eptatretus burgeri
TCAGTTAAGTTGGCTTTCCATGAGGCAAACAAGTTGTTTCAGGACAACTGCCTCGCCACAAGATTTAGTGAACCAAGGGCGGGAGGAAGGGGAGGACAACTGAAGACGAGAGGGGATAAATCTGTGCAGGAGGGAGAGCAAGTTTCTTTGAAAGAATTCCCAGGCTGAGTTGATGTTGGAGAAAGTAGCGATAGGAGACCAGTCTATAAGTTTGATGGCTGCTTGGAGACCCTGCCAATCGGCCTGAGTGAAATGCCAGACTCAACGGTGGTGAGGTGGTTCTCTGATAACAGCCAGAGAGATGTCCGCTTTGACAAGGACGTGGTCAGAAGAACAGATTGGAGCGAAGGAAGAACAGCAGATATCTTCAGGGAAATTTGTCAAAATCAGATCCAGAAGCGATGGAGTACCATTGGTTGAGATCCGGGTCAGGAAATTGACTGATTGAGTCAGTCCCAATGAGTCGCAGAAGTCTTTTACTGAGGTGCCATGACAGGTGAGAGAGGTACCCACACCTCGCCAACTGGCAGGATGACAATTTAAGTCGCCACATATGAGGAAGAGAGAGTTTGGATGAGAAGATAGAAGTTGGTCCATCTTTTTGGACAGTGAGGTGTAAATGGAGTCATCACTGTTTTGTGGACCGTACTGTGCACATAAACATAAGGAGGGAGTGGAGGGAAGCCATAGCCAGAGGTATTCCTGGGTGTGTGGGGGAGTGAGGGCAGTGCATGGAGAGTGAGGAATAGAGTCTTTGATGAAGAGAGCAACTCCGCTGCCAGGACGAGGCTCAGGTCTGTTATAATGAAGGAGTGAGTAACCAGGGAGAGATACTTGGGAGTCAGAGACATCTTGAGGGAGGAAAGTTTCTGTTCAATAGATTATGTCTGATTTGTCAGTGGCAACTTGTATGGAAAGATCTGTAAGGTTTGAGCGAAGGCCCCGGATATTTGAGGTTCACACTGTTAATGTAGAGGGAGGGGAGGAGACTTTGGGTGCAGGGGATGGGAGGGGAGGGTGAGGGTGAGGGGAGGACAAGGGAGGAGGGGGGAGGTAAGGAGAGTTGTTGAAAGTGTGTGGGGAATTGCAGAATAGCAAGGGGAGGGAGCTGGATGAGGAGGAGAAAAGGCTCTGTGGTGCTGGGGAAGAGGGGAGGGCAAGAGAGGGACAGAAGGCAGTTGAGGATTTGAGGAGGTGGAATGATGAGATGGAGGTGAGAGGGCAGGGGAAGGAGGTAGCTTTGTGGATGTGAGGAGGGGGTCAACTTTGAGAAGAGTGAGTGAGGGGAGTGAATGGTGGGAGAAAGGTGAGTGGGGAGAGTTGAGGGAGAAAGGTGAGGGGGAGTTTTTGAGAAAGGTGAGAGGGAAGCTTGGGGGGAGAAGAGTGTGATGGTTGCTTTGAGAGAAAGTGGTGAGAGGAGTGAGTTGGCACTGAAGTTAGAAAAAAAGAATGGTTGATGTAAATCGAACACTCATAGCAAACTGGGGTTTTAAAAAATTTCGGTGGGAGATGCGATTAAAGACATTTCTTGATGGATGCAATAAAGGCGAATTCAGAGAATGGAGAGAAAAAACGCTGTAACAGTTGGATTTTTTTTGGCAAGATATGAATGAAAGGTCAAATTGAGAGCAGTCTGTTTAAATAGAAGAAGCGGAGTGAATTATGATACAGTAATGAGAACCACACGTGTGAAACAGGAAGATGAAGCATTTTTACAGATCATTTTTATTATTTTTTGAGAGTTCATCAGATTAGGTCATGGAAAGATGTAAAAAAAAGTGAGGTGAATGGTGATTTTGGATCGGTAATCGCAGAGGGTGGAAACAGATCACGTCATTACGAGAGAAGCACATGGCTATGGGAGGTGAATAGTCAAAAGTGAAATTATTTATTTCAAATAAGGATTGCATAACATTCGGAAAAGGGAAGGTTGAAGTAAAATTATGGAGGTGTATGGTGAATGTGGAATGGTAAACGCAGAATGAAGCTGCTGGGTCGATGAAAAATATCAGGAAGAGGGTGGAGAGGGACAGGTGATTGCAGGAGGTGTATAGATCGAAAGGATACAAAGAAAGTAATTATTTTTTGATGGATTTTTGAAGATTAGGTAAGATTCGGGAATGGAAGGTTGTAAGAAAAAAATCATGAAGGCAATGGAGAGAGTTGGTCAGCTCAAATAGAAGAAAGATGGTGTGCTGGCAGAAGGAGGAGGAAAAAAGAAGAAGAGGAGGGGCGTTCCATGTCAAGTTTGCACATTTTTCAGCGAAATTTTGACACATCGTCTGATTTCACTCTTTTTTTGTGCAAGTGTTTGTATCCATGGTAAAACATTATGTGTCAATTTTCAGACCTGGGGGCCCATTTTAGCCCCCCCCCCAAACTTGGGCACCACTGGTTGACCCGTAATCTTCCAGTGGCCATATCACAGGTTGTTGTGGTCCGATTTGGATGATCTTGGTTTCAAAATGCTCGTAAAAGCGAGATCTTTTGAATCGCATAAAGTAAAATCACTCCGAAACAGTAATTCAAAAAAGTTATAGTTTGGGGCGCCCTTTGACCTTGGGTCCCCGCTCCCCAGCCAAACCTGATTTTTTGGTGTGAGAATACCCCCTCATCATAAATGAAAATGGGATCTCAATGGGTTCAAGTGTGATGATGGTTTTATTGTTCGGGGTCCACATATCACTAATTCTTGATTCGACATTGGGCGACATTTGCAGTCATTGTTCCAATGACGTCACCTGCTGGCAGGCGACTTTATGTCTGAAATTGACAATCATCTTTGGACTAATATATATATATATATATATATATATATATATATATATATATATATATATATATATATATATATATATATATATATATATATATATATATATATATATATATATATATAAATATATATATATATTAGTGACGTCTGAGAGGGGGTATGCATTCAAAGGGTAATTAGGATGTTTAATTAAGTATGCCATGCTGTTCGAGTTTACCAGGATCTCGATGTAATAAGTAGCAATTCAGTGGTGATTAGTTGTCTCGTAAATGTCCATTTCTTCAAGGGGGAAATGATAATTGTCATGTAATTAGATAGGGAGACGGGTTAGGGTAAGTGTGTCTGCGGAAACCCTTTTAGTATTCCCTGTAGGCTTGCCGTGACGTAACAGGACAGTGCTGCGGATGGCTCCGCCCCTTGATCACGATTGGCGGAAGGCGGAGGGCCAATAAAACGGCTCGATTGGAAGTGACGAGGACTCGAGTATAAAAAGGTTCTGTTCGGGAAAAGAAGGGGAGGAATAGTCATAAAAAAGAAAGTGTCTTGTCGAGGCTGTGGGTCTCAGAGGGCGCTCTCTCATTGCGCTGGGTCATTCCTCGATTCGTCGTGTCTCGTGGCCGAGCTGTGCCTCACGTCGGTTGGCTCTGGAGTTCTGCTGGTTCAGAGTACGGGACCGAACGGCGGGCGGACCTGCCTCCCTCTCCTGCTCGCATCTTGGTGCTAGAACTAGCTCCCTGGCGGCTGTGAGCGGTCTTGGGCCTACACCAGGAGGTCGACACCACCAGGAACAGCACCACGGTGTCTCCTGCCCCTGACGAGCGCAACGCCAGCTCGTCCGGCGCCAATCCAGGGACTGTTGCGTCGACACCACGGGCCAGCCTGACCACCAGGACCAGCTACGGTGTGTGTGTGTGTGTGTGTGTGTGTGTGTGTGTGTGTGTGTGTGTGTGTGTGTGTGTGTGTGTGTGTGTGTGTGTGTGTGTGTGTGTGTGTGTGTGTGTGTGTGTGTGTGTGTGTGTGTGTGTGTGTGTGTGTGTGTACCTGGCGCCTTGGAGGGTTTGAGATTTGTATATCCATTGGAATTGTTTGTGTTTTCCCCACGCCTGAACCCACACCACCATCCCGTCGAATCGCCCCGGATCCCTCCTCTTGCCGAGTCTTATTATTATTTCTGGTTAGAGAAATAAACATTATTAACTCAGTGAAAAGTGACTCGTGCCACCTTCCTCGTCCCGTTTGCTGTGGAGCGATTAAAACCGCCATCTTTGGGTTGTAAAAAAAATAAACCGCCTCCATAGTTTCAGCTCATTCTACGTTGGCGGGACTGTTCAAGTCCCGTGGACGTCACAATATACATATATATATATATATATATATATATATATATATATATATATATATATATATATATATATATATATATATATATATATATATGCAGTCATGTGCCACTTTACGACGGGGTTACGTTCTGAGAAACACGTCGTTAAGCGACGTCGTCGTTGTGCGAACATCATTGTTATCTTGCCAAAACGAAGTTTTTGCAAGATATGTTAGTCAGCTTGTATGTTTTTTTTAATTTTTTTGTTTGTCTGTAATCACGTATAAAAAAATTCTGCAGAGCACAGTTATCATTGGAAATTTTTGTAACTTCGCATATCAGAGGCCTATAGAGGTCCCTTTCAGCGCATAAATTTTTGAAGGAAAAGGTCAAAGGTCAAGGTCACTGTCGCAAATCAGGGGAGTCGACGAAACCCTTATTTTTGAGTAATTTTGATCAGATAGTCTTTAAACTTCATGGGAATATAGGTCATGGACTGGCGCTCAGCTGATTAATTTTTGGTGGCGATTGGCCTTGACCTTAAAAAGGTTTTTTTTTTTTGTCTGTAATCACGTATAAATCACTCTGCAGAGCACAGTTATCATTGGAAATGTTTGTAACTTCGCATATCAGAGGCCAATAGAGGACCTTCAAAATTTTATGTGCTGAAAGGGACAAGGTCAAAGGTCAAGGTCACTGTTGCAAATCAGGGTAGTCGACGAAACCCTTATTTTTTGAGTAATTTTGATCGGATCGTCTTAAAACTTCATGGGAATATAGTTCATGGTCTGGCGCTCAGCTGATTAATTTTTGGTGGCGATTGGCCTTGACCTTCATGGTTAGCGCCTGAGGTCAAACATATTTGACCCCAAGGTCAAATTTTCAAGTTTTCGGAACCATATTGTGTAGTACCTCAAATTGAACACCTCGATGAGTGCTTTCTCGATATGTCAAGCTCGAGACATTATGACAATTTGGTGACGTTATGAGGCAAACGCATATTTTTCATGGTTACTCTGCAGAACGATTCTCATCGGAATCTCTCATAGGCAGATATTCCTCAAGGAGTCGCTCCTGGTGGATAGCAGCTCTGTTCACCTCAGTGTGACCTTAAAGAAGTCACACGTGGTCACCTTTTGGCAAGATACGGGTCACCCTGCGGGTGACATTGGTTTATTTTTTTTTTTCATTTTCGAACATCGTACTTACACAAAACTACACACCTAGGCTATATGGTATAGCCTATTGTTCCTCGGATGCAAACCTGTACAGCATGTGACTGTACTGAATACTGTCGGTAATTGTAACACACATCCAAGAGAGACTGAAGACACGTTAGTTTTACCTTTGTGCTGTTCATGACTGCCATCGGTGTTGTTAGCAGCAGCTTACAATCTCCTCTCGCATCGATTATGGAAAGATGAATAAATAGCGTTTGGATTTTATAAATACGTAATCATTGCATCAATGTTATGATTTATAAATGAAGAAACGAGCTCCTGTCAATTGTGATATATATTTTCAGAACAGTGCAATTGTTTTAATAACATGAAAAGCTTCACCAAAAAGAAATTTGTGTTTTAATTTCGACTGTAACAACGATTTATTCGCGGAATTCTTCAATTCAAAGGTAATTTACTTGCTAGAAGGTAAACGTGTAAACATTGGTTCAGTTTGAAAGCCGATTTCCTTGAATCCCGATTTAGCACGACCCTGCTTTTTTCGCGATAACATTTTACGGACCTCAACGATCGCATTATAACAGGGCCACACTGTCGTTTATTATCATTATGAAGTACTATGTACTGTACAGCGTACATAATTGTATGTGCTATTTTTATACAACTGGCAGCGCTACGTCGGCTACATCACTCGGCGATAGGAATTTTTCAGCTACATTTTTCTTTTTCTTCAGAGCTGGCAGATCCGTCGTTGCCCGGAACGTCGTTAAGCGGTGCATGGCTGTATGTATATATATATATATATATATATATATATATATATATATATATATATATATATATATATATATATATATATATATATATATATATATATATATATATATATATATATATATATATATATATATAGCATCATTTACGAAAAATTATTCTGCCTATTGTGTCTATTGATTTTTAAGTGTACATTTTTTGTTTAACAATCATCGAATTAAGTTATAAATGGGCTAATCTCAGTTTTTGCATATTTTGCAGTAAGCATGGCGACTGAAGATCGAAAGGATTTCCGAAAATACTGTTGCGATCTGTTCAGCTGCCATAAAACGAAACAACGAAAAGATCTTCGCAATGTGTCAAATGATACGTTGATGAAATTTTCTTCAAAGGTGAAAAAAGATGACAGACTTTGGACTTCGTGCAGAAAAAAAAATAAAAAAAAATAACTCAGTTGTCACCAGAGCGTATTGAAGAATCATCTTAGACCAGTTCGAAATTATCATCACAAGGTACTATCGAAGGCATTGCAGAATCTATTTCGTCAGATGAAGACGAGGAGGTTTTTGAGCGAGAAGCAGAAGTTGACCTATTAAACGAGTCGTTATCGATGAGAGGCAAAAGCCCATTCAAACGAAAGGCGGAAAGGAACCTAGGGTACGTTCCTGAAAAGCGAAGTAAAGTGGAAGATTTTGTGCGAAAGAAATTAGAACTAGTTGCTGGACCAAGCACTGCAGAGAAAACACAAATTACAGCGTCAAAATGTGATGAAAACTGCATGCCAGAGGTGATCAAAAGCCTGAAAGAAAAATACGTTGTTTCGAGCTGTTCAGAGCAAATACGTATACTGACAATATTTGCGAGGAATATGATCATCAGAGGGATGATGAGTGAATTCAGTTGCTCCCAAAGAATGGCTGTGCAAGCCAAAAATTTAGAGAAAGAAAATTGTATGCTATCGTCTCCAAATCCCAAACAGGGTAAAATATTGCCTGACGAAGTGACATCTGCCGTAACCTAATTTTACCAAAGTGATGAAGTCAGCCGAATAATGACGGGAAAAAAGGACTATGTGGTGGTCAGGAATGAACATGGAAAAGACAAAATTCAAAAGCGCCTGGTACTAAACAATCTCAAGGAACTGTTTCAGAAATTCAAAGAGAAGAACCCTGGCTTGAAAGTTGGATTCGCGAAGTTCGCCTTGCTCCGTCCCTCGGAGTGTGTCCTGGCCGGTTCAGGCAGTAAACACAGTGTATGTACCGTTACGAATTTGGAATTCAATCGCACACAACATACAGGTTCCCTTAGTCAGCTCTGTCGATAAGTGCATGTTCGCTAGATAGCTCACCTTCCATTGTTTAAATGTTCAGAGATCGATTAGATGCGCTGCAGATCGATTTAATAGTTAGGGAACGAAACAATGGAGACGTCCCTCCCCCCTCTTCTGCAAAGAGGAAGAAGAACCCTGCCATCCCGTGATGTCAACAACTCCCTCCCACCTGTGGTTGAGCGGGGGGGTGGATCACGAGGGCATGAGTCACGCCGGGTACAGGGGAGGGGGTGCAAAGGATAAAGAGGACATCTTGTCTTTGTTCAAAGAGTCCCGTGGGAGGGCTGAGTTAGTGGGAGTCCCGTGGTTGGACTGAGTTCGTGGGAGTCCCGTGGCAGAGTTCGTGAAGAGTCCCGTTCTGAGTCCCGTGGGCAGAGTTCGTGTGCCGAGTCCCATGGGAGGAGTAAGCTTTTTAGCTTCGGAGAGAGTAATCGTTCAGCCATCGGGTCCTGCTTGGCTTGCTTGGCTTGTGGCCTTCGGAAACTTTTTGCTTCGGCTGGCTCAGTGAGCTTCGGCTGCTGCTTTGTTTTGGAAGGAACTTGAGCCGGTTGTTCGGCTCGAGCTGCGAGTGGAGGCTTCTTCCTCTTCCTTTTGGTTCGTGGAGCTTGTCCTTCTCCATTTTGTTTCCCGGCTTGGTGCGACGCGTCGGCCTCTTCTTGGAGTAAGATCCTCGGGGAAGCGACGATTGACAGGAAAGATCGGCGCCTCATCTCACCGCCATGTGTTGAGAAGCGCGGAGGATTCATGGGAGCTCGGGAAGGATCGCGGCGATTGGATCCAGCTCACTCTCGCTGGAGCCCGGGTCCGGACAAGTTGAAGGCCACACGAGGTGGAAAGGTTCGAGTCAAGCTCTGAGTTTCAGCTCATCTGCCCTCCGAGCTGGAGCTCGTGATTGAAGGCCTCAGCCACTGTTTCGTGTGTGTGTGTACGTGTGTGTGTGTGTGTGTGTGTGTGTATGTGTGTGTGTGTGTGTGTGTGTGTGTGTGTACGTGTGCCCGTCTAATAAGTAGGAACTGCTGTTAAGTGTAAATGACTGCACATAAAAAGTAGACGGTTGTTGTTATTTTGTCGTTCTTTTGTTGGTTGTATAATTGCATATGCGTTTTGCCTTATTTAATTGCATTCGTGTTTCATTATAATAAATGTCCTTGTGTGAATGAAAACCTGCTCGTTTCGTCCATTCCCTCATTGACTGAACATTGTGTGTTGGGAGTTAGAAAGCTGTTGGTTTGCCGTTATAGGGGGACATTTGGACCGACGGTTCTCGGCGATTACGCCGCTCAGAATCGCACACGGACAGGCTCGCCTCGGCGGTTTGTTCCGTACGAGATCCGTCGAGGGTGGAATACCCCGGTAGTTGGATCACGTGGGTATTTAGGTACTTTGAAGATTGGCAATCGACCCTACCCCACGTGATCTGCCCATTGACGTATTTCAGTTCTTATACAAGGACCCGTCGCTCGGAGTTATCCGGGCGGCGATCTGTATTCCGTGTGATTGGTCGGGCCGACTCGACTTGCGGCTTCATTCAGAGCGGTCGGTTGGCGGCCGACCCCCGGCCTGTAACAGTACGATACATCAAAATGTGAAACTCATGATGTTTGGTTCCAAAATTCCACAGATAGCCAAATTTCCGAGCTATCATCATGTGATAGCATGCATAGTTTGTAACCCAGCACAACCGACATGTTATTTAAGAACTTGTGAAAGTTGCCCATCAATTGAATGAGAGGCATGATGATATGCTAGGTGGTCACATTTGAGCCAGAGTTGAATATCTAATCAATAGTCAATAGTTGTATATTAATCAGCTGTCAGGATTGAACCTTGCCGTAAAAATGTTGCTTTAAATGTTTCATGTTGTCTTAACTATGTGTTTGGAAAGCCTTTATCACTCTTCCTGTTTTATCTGCAGCTGAACAACAGCATGTCCTTGCACTGTTCCTTCATTGCATGCTGACATCCCACACATTCCTGTTCTGAGTCATATCACAAGGGTTTCGCCTTTGCTATCAACACGTGTCGGTGTAGGAGGTTTAGAAAGTCATTAGTTTGCAAGATGAACTGTTGGGTTGCGAATCTGAAGATTGACAGATTCAACTTCCCCTCGGGCCCCTAGGGAGGGGGGAAAGAAGCCCACTGCCACATTTATTTCTTTATCCCTTAGCACACACTTTCAGTCCACACCCAGTTCTGCCTTTGTGTGATTATATATACACAACTGTTTTGAAGTAAGAATCTCGATGTGGTCCGGGGCACCTGACTGAAGGCCCTTTGGGCTGCATTCCGCATACGTAGTGCCATCTTCTGAAATAAATCGTATCATTCGAGAACCCTCATTCGACTCTGTCATCACTCGGCCGGGTGAAGAGTCATCACATTGAAGACTTCAAAACCGAGCTGAGTGCTTATGAACTAGAGGATATTGATGAAATTCAGTTTAAACGGTGTACATCCACCGACAGATCTGAACTGAGCTCCATGGTCCTGCCTTTGGAAGAATTCATTAATCAATTCTGTGAACGCGCGGTGAAATTAGTGAGACATGACTTCATTGCCAAGGCCCAATTTCAGTTTCTGAAAAATAAGAAAGACGAAATCGGTGAAGGAGAATTTGTCATTATTGGAGACTTCTCAGAGAACTATTCGTTTGTCGTACAGGATGTGGCCCAAGGATTCCACTGGAACTGCTCTCAAGCGACAATTCAACCCTGGGTTTACTATTTCAAATCCGATGATGGCAAATGAAACCACGATTCGTTCACGATTATATTAGAATGCAATACTCACGACGTTGTCTCAGTCCACCTCTTCCAAAGAATGCTCATTGAACACTTGAAATCTCGCTTTGGAAATGTAAAGAAACTTTACTATTTCTCAGACGGTTGCGCTGGCCAATGTAAGAATTGCAAAGCCTTCATAAACCTATGTCGTCACAAATCAGAGTATGGTGTTGACGCAGAATGGCATTTTTTTGCCACAAGTCATAGCAAGGGCCCTTCAGATGGCGTGGGAGGTACAGTCAAACGAGAAGCAACACGTGTGAGCCTGCGTAGACCTTACGACAGTCAAATTATTTCTACAAAATATCTTTTCGCCTTTGCTGAAAATGGTTTGAATGAAATAAAGTTCGGTTACGGGATCCAAGAGGCGTATGTCGAGGAAGAACGAAATCTGGAAGAAAGATTAAAAACAGCCAAAACCATAGCTGGAACTCAAAAACTTCATGCTTTCATCCCTATTTCTGAAACTGCTCTTCAAGTACGCGAATTCAGTTTCAGCGAGGAACCCTGTATCGAGTCAGATATTTCAAAATCTACACCAACTTTTAATGGGAAACTCTCAGGTTATGTCACAGTGCACTACGATGGAAAATGGTGGCTTGCCTGCATCATGGAAGCCTTTCAGGACACTCATGAAGTGAAAGTGAATTTTCTTCATCCAAACAGGCCCACAAGTAGTTTCTTTTTTCCTGACATTGAAGATCACTGCATTTAAGACATTTCTGATATACTTCTTTCCGTAGAACCAAAAACTGCTACAGGTAGAACCTTCACAATCAGTAAAAAAGAAACACAGCAGTCAAATAAAACATTGGTTGACAAAAAATCTTGACTATAATATGCAAGGAAAAACTCTTACTCATACTAGTATCACTTCCAGTTCCTGCATGTGGAAAATTTATGTTCAATATACTGATATAGTGTATTGAAAATCTTGTGTTCAAATATCATGCTATGTATTGTGGCGTATTGTGTGTCCAGCACCCGAGTCCCCAAACAATAACACCATCATCACACTTGAACCCATTGAGATCCCAT
Source organism: Eptatretus burgeri (assembly GCF_056783735.1). Taxonomy (NCBI): domain Eukaryota; kingdom Metazoa; phylum Chordata; class Myxini; order Myxiniformes; family Myxinidae; genus Eptatretus; species Eptatretus burgeri. The sequence goes on from NC_140973.1 coordinate 677,791, forward strand.
TTTTATTTATGCTGAGGTGTTGGAGTATAGGTGTTGAGTGAGGTGTTGGTGTTGGAGTATGCTGAGGTGTTGGTGTTGTTGGGCCCACAGGTCTAAAAGTTGGTATTTTGAGGTTTTTTTTCACTCAAGTGAATAAATGACCAACATAGAGGGAGAAAACGAGGTATTAATGTCGGGAGGGTGTGTACACTTGACATGGAATGCCCCAGAATTGGGATTCGTGAATCGTGGGTATGCAGGGAGGAAAGTATTTTTTTTGAGGGGGGGGGGGTTTCCTTTAAATTTAAGACAAGAAACAGATTGTTTAGTTGGAAGGGATGAGGGGTGTTGGAAAGTGGGGAAAATAGCAATTGGAGGTTATAGGGAGAGAACACAAATAAAAATGATCGTACACCTAGAGGGGAAGGATGGGGAGGCCTCAAGGGATCCTGTAAGACAAGGTTCATGAAAACTCACAAAATAGCACGATTTTTGACATAAAACCAAACTAGGAACACACAGTAACATGAAGGTGAGAAAATAAACAGTTAAACGGGACAAAAAAAAAAATAAAAAATAAAAAAAAATAAAAAAAAAAAAAAAAAATCGACCGGAGACTTCACTTTGAGAAAGTCAGCAGAGACTCTTGAGAGAACGTGCCGACACTCCAAGCCCAGAACCGGAAGTGATGATAATATGATAATGTTAATAATGATAATAATGACCGATAAAAATGATGTTGATAATGTTAATAATAACAAGATCGGGAAATGCATGTCTGAGAAATGGTTGAGGACGTATTCGATTCCGGTTTGTTTTTGTTTGTTTTTTTTACAACTAAAATGGCGGCCAGTCAGCCAGCTTTGATCGAATCGCAAAACAAAACAAGAAAAAGAGCAATCAGAGATTGCAGACCCTCGCCAGGACTTGTATGAAGTGGTGTATGTGTAGTTATGTGTGGTGGAATTTGTATGGCATTTGTGTACTGGTGTGTTCTGTAATTAATAAGAGAAATCATTAGAACTGCCGCTTTATAACTGTTGGCAGTGATGACTGGGTACCAAGACGTCCCACTTTGATTGGACACCTAACCCTGACCCATGACATTTTCTATTATTATTCAATTGAATTTAGAATGGGATTAAAATAAATTCAATTCAAATCAAATGGAAGACCAAATCGGTACAAGTCCTGCATTGGAGTCATCAGAAGGAACCTGAACAAGCAAGAAGCAAAGATGAAGTTATCAGGAGTAACCTGGATAGGATTCACATCTCAGTTGCTATTCCTCTACCCTCAAACCCATCCAAGCGACAATTATTCAAAAAAAAAAAAAAAAAAAAAACTTAAAATAATAATCAAAAAAAAAATAAATGATTCTGGCTGTCAGACCATGTTTCCGATAAAGTTTTAATTTAAAACATGTATTCCCCATCACTGCAACATCATAATTGTGAAGCTTCACATCAACTGATAAAGCAGTTCCAGAGAAAACATTATTTAATATTGTAATTCAATCCAATATGGCTGCCAAATCATGTGGCCTATCAATTATTCCTTTAAAAACTTGGACACCCATGGCTTGGGGAACATTTGTGTGAATTTCCCCTCAATTTGTCCAGCTGTTCTGGAGAAGAAGATTTTTTTTTATAGGTTTTCGGGTAAATTCAATCTGGCTCCACACCATGTGACTTATGACGTCATACGTATTCATGAACCTTTTGTTCCTCATGGATAGGTGGGCATAAGTGTAAAGTTTGGCCTCGATCTGTTCAGCCACTACAGAGAAGAAGATTTTTGAAGGTTTTTATTTTTTTTTTTGAAGCAATATGGCTGCTGAATCATTTGACCAATGAAGTCATCAATTTTTTTTATATGGACCATATTATCCCTGGATGACCCTCAAAAAAAATTTCACACTGATCAGATGCGGCATTCTACATATGCAATTATGACATCATAACGAAGGCACCCATGACGTATTTTTTTTAATCTCACATTCCCCACGAGTACTTGCGATGTGCCAAGTTTCAACTGTTTCCTTCGTGCAGGTTCAGAGAAACAGAGGTCCAAATTTGTCCATTTTTCCAACATGGCTGCCACACCACATGACCTGTGACATAATTATCATTAAACCATTCTACATGAGTAGTTGCACCAATGGTGAAAATATCGTCTCAATCTGACAAGCGGTTGTGGAGAAAACACAAAAGTTCTGCGGAGAAAAACAAACAAACAGACCCAAATGCAGTACCCTCTCCTTCGGCGCAGGTAATGATGTGCAGATATGTGTACCATCATGTGGTGTCTTTGTGCCAAATACAAATAAAATAGTTTCATACATGTCCGAGATATTGTTGTGGATGTATGCACAAAAATCAAGACCATATCCATCAGCCCCTGTTTCAGACAAAGTCTAACGGGGGCTAATAATCATCGTTACATAATGGAGCAAGATTATGCATGCATGGATGCAAGTATGCATGTATGTATGTACATATGTCCACTTTTCACCCATTGGTTGGACAGCTGACCCGATTGTAATTGTCACCCGCAATTGTAACCTGAAATACTGAACCTAAAGTAGCCAGAGGACCCATAAGACCTCCCTCCACCCCCCCCCCACACCCAAACAACCCCATTGACCCAAGCAACCTTGAGGACCAGGAAGTCCCCAAATACTCCGAAGACCCAAAATACCACGAGTACCCAAAACACTCTCAAGGCCCCAAAGACCCTTAAAGACCCACAATACAGGTCAGGTCAGATATGGGAGCATACGCCAAGCAGCGCGTCGCTGCATCCACTTTCCGGCAGTACTCCAGGGGCCTCTGTATGGCCATCCCCCAGGCAGATGCCTGGTCCATCCCCATCTCCTTGAGATGCTGATCAACCTGCTGCAACTACAAGGCACGTGGTTGGGCCATTGGCCTCCTCCACTCACGAGGCTCCCTCGCTGAGAGAATCTGGTGGGCAGGATCAGAGTCAGGAAAACGAGCCACATGTCCATACAGCCACAGCTGATGCTCACGGACTATGCAGGTAACAAATCTCATTTGAGTCTCTCTCAGCAACCGCTCGTTGGAAACAAAGTCCGACCAGCGATAGCCAAGGATTCTCCGAAGAGACCTGGTACCAAAGGAATTAAGTCACCGTCTCAGATCCCTGGTCAGAGACCAAGTCTCACATCCGTAGAGCAAGACTGGAAGCATCAAGAACCTGAAGACTCGGACTTTCTTCCTAACATACAGGTACCAGCAGTGCCACACCACATGATCCAGGGAATCCATGACTTCCCAGGCCTGACCCCGACATCTATTGACCTCCGACTCACAGCCAGCAGAGACATGAATATCACTGCCAAGGTAAGTGAATCTCTCCGTGACCTCAACATCCTCACCAAAAACAGGTACAGACCAGTGTGACCACTCCACATTTTCAGAAATGCCAAGGTGAGCCAATGAAAAAAGCCAAAAATTCACAAGGTTTCAGAAAAATCGATGATAATAGAAAACCTATAGAAAACAAAGACTCCAAGGTGAACAATGAATAGCCAAGATCTTGTGAAAAAAAGCCAAGGAGTGGTCACACTGGTACAGACAGGACAGCAGCATCCAACATGCCATTGAAAGCCTGGATCTTAGTTTTGACCCAGGAAACCCGTAATCCCAGCAGCTCCGACTCCTCATTCAGCACCTTGAGGGTCCCCAAAAGGATATTCAGAGTCTGCAACAATGACTGCATCATCTGAAAAATCAAGGTCAGAGATCTTGACATTCCCAACCGATACACCGCAGCTTGATCTGTCTGACATCCCCCCAGAATCAAGTCCATACAAACGCTGAAAAGTGTGGGGGCCAGTACACGCCCCTGTCAAACTCCATCTACAACTATAAATAAGTCATAGATGGCATCACCACATCTCACAGCACTCTCAGCACCAGGGTGTAGTTCAGATATCTGATTGATCAGTTTTGTTGGCACGTCATGAAGACCAAGAATCCTCCAGAGGGCATCCCGATTCACTAAATCAAAAGCTTTACAGAGATCAACATTGGCTGATAGCAGCCCCTGCCGAAACTCTCGTCTGCGTTCGGTGAGAACCCGAAGAGCAAGGATACGGTCAATCATTGATGTCTTTGGTGTAAGGCCTGACTGCTCGAGATGATGGTGCTCATACAGATGGCGGCAAACCCCATCAATAATTATCCGAGCAAAGACCTTGCCCAGCACTGAGAGCAGCGTCACCCCTCGGTAGTTGTTGCAGGCCAGGCAATCACACTTCCCTTTCCAGAGAAGAACAATAGTGGGGCAACTTAGCTAAATATAGCATAACAATTATGCATTTTGAGAGGAAAGCACCAAATATGGCACACTAATAGCCTATCATATTATGAACAGATTTGGATATTGGGCCATCTCAACTTCAGCCGCTGATGGCTGTGGCAGCCATTTTCCACTGCCATCAAAAATTTTGAGATAGACGAATATCCAAATCTGTTCATAATATGATAGGCTACTTGTGTGCCAAATTTGGTGCTTGCCTCACAAAATGCACAATTGTTAGCTAAGTTGCCCCACTAAAAGGCCCCTCTTCCATTCAGTTGTGATGGAGCCTGTGTTCCAGAGCACAGAACTGCATGCAGCGACACGAGTACAGCATTTCCACCAACCTTGAGAAGTTCAGCATGGATGCCACTAATCCTAGGAGCTTTACCACATTTCAACCAGTTCACTGCAGCCTGTGTTTCCACAAGCGCAGGTGGATCACAGTTGATTGTAGGGTCAACAATGTGGATAGTAACACCCCTGCATCAAACTCGACAGCTGGTAGATCAGCCTGGTGCAGCCGCTCAATGTAACCAGCACAGCGGGCCTTCACTTCGGACTCCTCTGTCACGAGCCCACCACTCTCCACTCTAACTGCAATACACCGAGGGATGGGCTTGGAGGAATTCCCCTGTAAGCAGGATAAGACTCACTTGACCACAGGTGATGCTCAACCCCCTCATAGATTCCTCACACATAGGCCACTGAGTCTGACAGACTCCACCGTTTATGCACGCACAGTTTTACACCTCAGCACGGTGAACAGTTCAGCTCTGCCATTCAGCCTGGCCCTGCGACACTGGTCAATGGTATCCAGAATCCCTTGAAAGACAAAACTCTTTTTCGCCCTACGGTAGTTCCAAGACATCCACCCGCAACATCAAGAACAGTGGTCTTGAAGGCACTCCACAACTCTTCAGGAATTCCCAAAGCACCCAAGCCCCCCAAATCTCCGTTCAGCCTCTTCGCAAACTCCTCAGCAACCCTCTCGTCCTTCAACTTGCCAACATCCAGCATAGGCTGGGAAGGTACCATTCTCCCGGATTTAAGCTGCAACTTCAGAGTTGCGACAAGCCTGTGGTCGGTATTGAGGAACTGAGCACTCCGGTAGATCCTGCAATTCTTGATCATCCTCCAGCGACCATCAATAAGCACATGGTCAATCTTCTTTGCCACACCACCTGCGATGGAATACCAAGTGCAGCGATGAGCCTGTGGTCACTAAAACCATTAACGAGCCACCTTAAGTCCGTGACTTCTTGCAAAGTCAAGGAACTTGGTGCTATTCTGGTTCACAGTTCCAGACCCATGGGGACCAACATATGTCTCATAACCATCCCTATCAGTTCCAGTTGATGCATTGAAATCCCCCAAGATTAGAAGAGTATATTTCCCAGGGCACTGATCAACCAGACTCGAGCATGGCATAGAATGCGTCCTTCACGGTGAGATCACTCGCCTCAGTCCTCAATCGGAGTATATACAGAGACCAGGGAAATGACACCCAAGGAGTGACGAATCCTTAATCTCATTAATACACTTGTTGACCGGTGTTACCTCAATTATCATTGGAGTTAGCTTATTGGACACAGCCACAGCAACTCCTTGGGCATGGCAACCATCAAAGCAACCAGACCAATATTAGGTGCAACCACCCACCATGATGTCGCCGCAATCCGGTCTCCGAACATCAGAGAGTGCTGCAACACCCATGTCCAAATGCTTGAGCTCGGATGATAACAGACAGGTTGTGTGGTCGTATGGCAGCTTAGCTGCTGGGGTAGCTATCATTTCTTGAAGCACAACTGTGTCGCTGATGCAGTGCACACACTGGAACGAGTACCCATTTCACCAACCTCGGAAGGATGACAGGCTAAGTCAACCCCCTGGTGTATTCATTCAGCGGCCGACGGGGCTTGAACTCAGGACCCGAGGATCCCAAGCCACCACCCTAACCACTGAGCCAACACCAGGCTCATAACAGACAGG
>NC_140973.1:689087-809087 GCF_056783735.1 Eptatretus burgeri
TATGATAGATATGTGGGCCTTCTTTGCTCAACAAAGAGCGAGGTGAATATAAACAGACAGCAGGGCAACAGGGAAACTCTGGAATGCTAGACATTGGTTAATTTGGAAGATTGCAATGAACTTTGCACGTCACCTTTCATGTTTTGATGATTGTCAGATACATGGTGTATTGTGGAAAAGCATTATGCAAAACAAATTCTTGTTTCCATGTCCCTGCACCACATCAAAGATAGGGTCGGATTATGGCACATTGTCAAGTTGGGCTGGAGTGATGTATTGATGATGGTGCACAGTCTTCATTAGTATGCAGCATCATTGACTGATGGCACAGCTGTGGCACTGATGCAGTGCCCTCTGCTGGTTATGGCAGGAATTTGTAATTTGTTCATGGTGCCAGCAATAGCTTGCCTACTCTTTGCGAAGGACACCGTGGGATCTTTAACGTCGACCAATGAATTCTGGCAGACACGACGCCCGTGTCACGTACGTCCAAGGGACGGCACACACGTTGATGAATCACTATGCCTGTGAAAGGTTGCACCGAAGCTATGCAAATTCATACCGAATCCATAAATAATGCAACAATTATAATTGTTATGTAGTGATGTGTTACTTCCTTTTTGAAAAGGCAAAGTATTATCGGAAAAAAATATATATTGTTATGGCTGTGGAAATTCGCATTACACCATAAAGGGCCCATAGGTGAGATATCTCAAAGTACATGTGTAGTTCGCCCAAACCCATTGTATAGAGGGAATTTATGTGATCCATTCGGGCTGCGATCCTTTGAGTTAGGCGTTTTTCTTTTTCTGTCTTTTATTTCAAACACACAACATTTCAGCAACCACACCATCCCCATCACAGCGCCAACCACACTGCAACCACTCCACCTCCACCATCTACGCTTCCACGTCTTCGCCACTCGACATTCAACAGGCTTCGTGCAGTTACGATCTCTGCGGAGGAACAAACAAAAACCAACAAGGATGCTCGGTGGGCTTTTCCCGCCTGTTTTTCCCGTCTGACTTCCCCGCGCTTTGGAGTGGAGGAAGAGCAATGCAGGTCAAAGGTCAGAGGTCATGTAAAGGTGGGGCCTCTTTTTGGGGGAATAATTCTCTGGCTCAGAGCCAAAAACTGACTCCCTCGGCCCCCGGACGGAGCGGGGTGGAGGGAAAGCATGAGGGAACACCCTCTTCGGGAACCCTCTCGAAGGAAGGTGGAGCTGAGAACGGGGCGGGGCGAAGGGCGGAGCCCCTGGCGATAAAAGGAGGACACGGGCGGGTGCAACGAGGGCTTTTTCTTCCTCTTCGTCTTGGCTGGTGGTTCGGTTGGTTTTTGTGGAGAGTTGGTCTTCAGGAAGAGGTCCTGTGCCCGCACCTTGGCGAGCGGCCCTGTCACGAAGGTACAGACGGGAGACGCGGCAGCGCCCGTTGCGAGGTGGACCTGTGCGTCCGGACGGGGAGTTCCGGAGAGGGTTCGCCGGCCGCGAGAGAGGTCGGGGCCGGGCGCGACCACGCTGACGGTCGCGGGAGAGGGACTCACCAGCCAAGAGGAAGTCACCATTTTCTTTTAGGGGTTTTTGTATGGATGTTGTGGCGCCGTGTCTCGCAAAGTAGAATTGTTTAAGTGTTGCCGTGTGTACGAGTATTCGGTTGTAGCTCTGCATCGTTTCTTTTGTTTTAATTGCTTTATGTGCATTTTGATTGTGTATGGCTGTACATACGTGCGAATAAAATGCTTGCTTGTTGAACTGTGCCCGTTTCGCTTCGTCTTTTCTTTATTTATTGATCCTCCATCTTGCATCACGGAAAGGGGTTCGTAGTGGGTGCAACATCCCAGTAATTAATCGGAACCGTCAAGGCCGACGATAACACCACTCGGTTATCACTGTAGCACGGAACGGACCGCTTAAGTGGTTTGTGTCCGGAGTCGGCCTGTGGCGTGGTACGATCACCCGGTCGACCATCCGCGCAGGTACTTAGGTACATCGAATTTGGCGAGCAACCCTATCCTGCGCGGGTGGGCAATCGACACGGTCGTGGTGGGGTTAAACCCCCACCCGTGACTAGCTCCCGGCGTTGTTCCGAGAGGGTCACGACAGAATTGTCCGTCCGGTGGGCGACGTGGCACGATTCGAGTTTCGCGGCCGTTCGCACGCCGGCGGGCGCGAATTCGCAACAATATATTCACCTGTCGTCCTTGAAGCCAAATGTACTTCAAGTCATCATAAGGTGTACCATCACAACCCAAGCACGTGAAGAATCCACTGAAAAGCAGAATACCAAATGCATGCATCAGTTAATTTACTTTACAACACATGGTGTTGAAACAACAAACAAACATCAAAAATATGTTACAAGGGCCTGCGTAATACGCATGCACACACACACACCTGGGTATTTCATGAAAATGTGTTAGCGCACACACACATACAGTAGAGTATAGTGGCTTAAGGCCCAGTCACACCTTGACGTTTTAGCCAGCTTATGCCGATTTTTGAAAAATTTGTCTAAAACGCTGGCACACGTCGAATACGTTATGGGTAAGTTTTGGAAACATTGAGAGCACGCTGAAAAACACTGCCATACGTCATCGTACGCTGGCTTTCATCGTTGTACTTTGTGGTTGTCCTCAAATTTTAGCATGCTTGAAATTTTACAACTTATGCCAGCGTATGACTCACAAGTTCCGCTACGCTGGCCATAAGTTGTAGGCACGTTATGCGATCGTTGACACACGTTAATCATAAGTCGAAACACGTCGAGGTAATGTTTAGCGTACCCGAAACTTATTTCTAGCCTATGAGTAACGTGTTGTAGGCACGTTACGCGATCGTTGACACACGTTACTTGTAAGGTACTCATAAGTCGAAACATGTCAATGTAATGGTTAGCGTCAGTGATCCAGTCTCCCTGGTTTTTTTTTTTTTTCTTCGGAATGACGGTGATGTTGACACTTCGATTTCTAATGCGGATATGATTTAAATCGTTGAGCGGCAGCCTATTAATTATATTATAACCGCACTAGAAATCGAAGTGTCAACATCACCGTCATACCGAAGAAAATAAATAAATAAATAAAAAACAGGGAGTCTGGAACACTGACGCTAACCATTACATTGACGAGTTTCGACTTATGAGTAACTTACAAGTAGCTTTTGTCGACATGTGCCAACGATCACATATCGTGCGTACAACTTATTCCCATCACATGCGGAATGTGTGAGGCATACGGAAAGTACGTCGTAAAATGTTTAACACGTTTGAAAGTACAAGACATACTCCACTTACTACGAAGTATGATAGCGTACTTTAGCGTTCTATTCACGTATACCAAACTTACCCATACCGTATTCGACTTGCGCCAGCGTTTTAGACGCATTTTTCAGAGGTCGGCATACGCTGGCAAGATCGCCAAGGTGTGACTGCGATGTTGACACTTCCATTTCTCCAGCGGTTATGATTTGAATCATTGTGCGGCAGCCTTTTAATAGGCTACGCCACGTGATCGTCGGCGATACGTGCAGCGTGCTATGCATAAGTTAGACTATCGTTGGGCATAGGTTGTGAACGCCGACAACAGGCTAAGCATTCGTTGGTACGAGCTATCTATAAGACAACGAAATGTTCTGTGTCCGTTACTAATATGTTATGCATACGACCAACTCGTTATGAATACATCCGAATCTTTAAAAACAACATTAAAAGTTCAGCGTTAGCCAGCGTTTTACATACATTTTGATACGTTGCCATTGCTGGGTAAACCGTCAAGGTGTGACTGGGCCTTTAACTACGCACTGAATTGAATGAACAAAAGTCTAAAGCGTCTGGAGGATTTCACAATGGTCGAAGGGGGTCGAGCCCTTTAAGGACCACAAACATCTTGAAAGTAATTTTCAGATCAAAGTCCAATTTTATTATTAGTTTGGCTATAATAATCATGAATATGAATTGAAATTCAAGAATATGCATCAAACAATAAAAATACAAACTATGGAAACGGCAAAAGCTCTTACGCAGTGTTAGCTGCAATGTTTACCAATGTACAAACAAAGTCATCTAAAACTTGCAGGGAAAATATCTGAGATACACCACTTTAAAGTTTACGGACACAACTACATTTCCCTTGGTTCTTAAAGGGTTAAAGGTCTGAAAGGTGTGAAGGTCTAAAGGGTATGTTTCAAGAGTACATAATTAATAAACATATTCATAGCACAAGTTGCATTTTTATGTGCCCTCTTTTATCTACTGACCCTCAAATTACGATTTTCGTTCATTTTCAGACTGAAATTGCGTTGGTGCTGTGACCAGTGTGTTTCCAGAAAATGATCGTTATTGGTGTAAATATTATCTGTTTCAAAAGCATGGTCCGTTATGACCAGAAGATAACTATGACCAGAAGATGAATATCATCACCTCCCTCACCCCCCACCCCCCCCTCCAGGTCAGGTATGGGAGCATGTGCCAGAACAGCGCGTCGCTGCGTCCACTTTCCGCCGGTACTCCAGGGGCCTCCGTCTGGCCATCCCCCAGGCAGATGCCAGGCCCATCCCCATCTCCTTGAGATGATGGTCAACCTGCTGCAACCATGAGGCACGTGGTCGGCCCACTGGCCTCCTCCACTCATGAGACTCCCTCGCTGAGAGAATCTGGTGAGCAGGATCAGCGTCAGGAAAACGAGCCACATGTCCATACAGCCGCAGCTGACGCTCACGGACTATGCAGGTAACAAATCTCATCCGAGTCTCTCTCAGCAACCGCTCGTTGGACACAAAATCCGACCAGCGATAGCCAAGGATTCTCCGAAGAGACCTGGTACCAAAGGAATTAAGTCTCCGTCTCAGATCCTTGGTCAAAGTCCAAGTCTCGCACCCATAGAGCAAGACTGGAAGTACCAAGGACCTGAAGACTCGGACTTTCGTCCTCCCGCACAGGTACCGGCAGCGCCACACCCCATGATCCAGTGAATCCATGACTCCCCAGGCCCGACCCAGACGTCTATTGACCTCCGGCTCACAACCTGCGGAGACATGAATATCACTGCCAAGGTAAGTGAATCTATCCACGACCTCAACATCCTCACCACAAACAGACACAGACAGGACAGCAGCATCCAAGATGTCACCGAAAGCCTGGATCTTTGTTTTGACCCAAGAAATCCGTAATCCCAACGGCTCCGACTCCTCATTCAGCACCTCGAGGGCCCCCAAGAGGATGTCTAAAGTCTCCGCAAAGATGACTGCATCATCTGCAAAATCAAGGTCCGAGATCTTGACATTGCCAAACGATGCACCGCAACTTGATCTCTCCGACATCCTCCCAAAAATCCAGTCCATACAAGTGCTGAAAAGTGTGGGGGCAAGTACACATCCCTGACGAACTCCAGTAACAACTGGAAATAAGTCAGAGGCGGTACCACCACACTTCACAGCACTCTCAGTACCAGAGTAGAGTTCAGACATCAGATCGATCAGTTTCGGTGGCACCCCACAAAGACCAAGAATCCTCCAGAGGACATCCCGATTCACTGAATCGAACGCTTTACAGAGATCAACATAGGCTGCAAGCAGCCCCTGCCGAAACTCTCGTCTGCGTTCAGTGAGGACACGAAGAGCAAGGATACGGTCAATCGTTGACCTCTTTGGTGTAAAGCCTGACTGCTCTGGACGCTGGTGCTCAAGCAGATGGTGGCGAACCCTATCAAGAATTATCCGAGCAAAGACCTTGCCCGGCACTGAGAGCAGCGTCACCCCTCGGTAGTTGTTGCAGTCTTGGCGATCACCCTTCCCTTTCCAGAGAGGGACAACAAGGCCCCTCTTCCAGTCAGTTGGGATGATGCCTGTGTTCCAGGCAGAGCACAAAACTGCATGCAACGACGCGAGTGCAGCATTTCCACCAGCCTTGAGAAGTTCAGCATGGATGCCACAGATCCCTGGAGCTTTGCCCCGTTTCAACTGGTTCACCACAGCCCGTGTTTCCACAAGCAATGGTGGACCACAGTTGATTCGAGGGTCAGCAACAGGGATTGTAACACCCTTGACGTCCAACTCGACAGCTGGGGGATCAGCCTGGTACAACCGCTCAAAGTAACCGGCCCAGCGGGCCTTCACTTCAGACTCCTCTGTCAAGAGCCTACCACTCTCTGCTCGAACTGCAGTGCTCCGAGGGATGGGCTTGGATGAACGTAATGCACGAATTCCCCTGTAAGCGGGACGAGAATCACCTGTCCACAGGTGATGCTCTACCCCCTCACAGATTCCTCGCACATAGCCCTCCTTGTCCACCCTCAGTGCACGTACAGTTTTACGCCTCAGCTCCCTAAACAGCTCAGCTCTGCCATTCAGCCTGGCCCTGCGACTCTGGTCAATGGTATCCAGTGTCCCTTGAGAGACAAAATTCTTCTTTGCCCTGCGGTGAACTCCAAGGCATCCACCGGCAACATCAAGGACGGTGGTCTTGAAGGTGCTCCACAACTCTTCAGGACCCCCAAAGCACCCAGACCCCCAAGTGTCCACTCAGCCTGTTCGCAAACTCCTCAGCTACTCTCTCATCCCTGAGCTTGGCAACATCCAGCCTAGGCTGGGATGGTACCATTCTCCAGGATTTAAGGTGCAGCTTTAGAGTTGCTACAACAAGCCTGTGGTCAGTATTGAGGAACTGAGCACTCCGGTAGACCCTGCAGTTCTGGATCATCCTCCAACGACCGTCAATGAGGACATGGTCAATCTCCTTTGCCACACCGCCAGCGTTGGAATACCAAGTCCAGCGATGAGCTTGCGGGCGCTGAAACCATGAACCAGCCACCCTAAGTCCATGACTTCTTGCAAAGTCAAGGAACTTAGTGCTATTCTGGTTCATAGTTCCTGACCCATGGGGACCAACACACACCTCATAACCATCCCTATCAGTTCCAGTCGATGCATTGAAATCCCCCAAGACTAGAAGTGTATCTCGTCTGGGGCACTGATCAACCACAGACTCGAGTGTGGCGTAGAATGCATCCTTCACGGTAAGATCGCTCGCCTCAGTCGGAGCATAAATAGAGACCAGGGAAATGACACCTAAGGAGTGACGAATCCTTAATCTCATAATACGCTCGTTGACCGGTGTTACCTCAATTATCATTGGGGTCAGCTTATTGGACACAGCTACAGCAACTCCTTGGGTATGGTAACCATCAGAGCGACCAGACCAATAGTAGGTGTAACCACCCACCATTATCTCGCCGCAATCCGGTCTCCGAACCTCAGAGAGAGCTGCAATCCCGATGTCCAAACGCTTGAGCTCAGATGATAACAGAGACAGGTGATCATCCTCTCTTAGGGATAGGACATTCCAGGCACCCACCCGAAGGGACCGCCTCAGGTTAACCCAAGGAGACCGCCGTCTGGTGGACGACACCTCAGCACCACTCCGACACACTCTCCCGCAATCTGACCCAGGGATGTTACCCCGTGGTTTCCCTCCTATCAAAGATTGGGGGTCCCGAAGGCTTTGCCCCAATCCCATCATCCGGTGAGCTGCCCTGCGAAGGGAAGCTGCACAGGAGGTACTCCCACGGAGTGGGTTTTCAGATTTTTTTGCGTTTTTGCGTTTTGCGGAATGAAGCGTTTTACGGTGGCTGGAGTGCAAATCCTGCCACCCCCCTCCACCCAAACCTTATTGATTAGGAAGCAGTATGTATGACCACAGCATCCAGCGACAGTATAACTACAGGCTAGCCATATCAACTAATCTACCACTTCACGACTTGCAAATAACAGTTGATTACATTCACTTACACTGGAGAATAAATCCTAATTTGTTTTAATCATTGAGGTAACGAAAGTAATATATTATGTTTATATCACAAGGCACTAAATCAGTGATCTTCACTATTTTTAAGAGGGGGGCCACTTTTGCTGATAAGGCCTAAGTCACATTTGCTCTACGGCGAGGATACGGCAGTCATACGCCCTCTGAATTGACAGAAACATGCGGGGGCCGCAGAGTTTCTGCGGTGGCCTCAGGGTGGCCCTATGCTGTTTGGCTACATTTTACAGGTCGTAAGGTCGCCGTGGAATTATAACGCGGAGTTATAACTTTTTTCATTTCTACGTTCGCCGTAGCAATTCGACAAGCTGAAACAAAAGAACTGGTTTAAAAAAAAAAATTAACCCATTCGGTACCGTCCGTCTGGCCGCACGTTCGGCTTAGGGCCCCCCTGCGGTTGCCTTGCGTCTGCCTTAAATTATATGGCTGCCACAGGGCCCCCTTAAGGTCGCCATGCGACATCAAATCAAAGACCATACGGCACCCCCATGTTTTCGGTCTCCACAATTTGTAAATACGCCGTGCGGCTCCCCGAAAAATAAAAACATATGTGTCTGCTACATTGTGTGACCGTGGAAATACTGCGGCTGCCGTATAATTGCTAGTGGCCGTAGATTTTGGAGACCCCACGGCCGCCGTGGCAAATGTGACTTAGGCCTTAGACATCAGTGTGAGCCGCCGCACTGCCTGCAGGACTCCATAATGGCTGCTATTAGGCCCTGCCCCCACGTACTCTTCTTCGTTGTGGTTAACTGGACTGCAAGCGTAATTGTTTGTGCACTGCAACCATATCCTGATGTAGTGATGTTACTCTTATGCTTCATGTTGTAACATTCATTTGAAACCAGTGTCAATTTGATAGCATTTATGGTGGATTATGATGGGGTGTTTTCACATGTGTGTGTTATATCAGCCGCACGTCAGGGGCCACACTTTCGGCCACAAGGGGCCGTCAGCGGCTCGTGACCCGTGCAATGAAGAAAAGTACATTAAAAATCGATTATCTTTTGTTTCTCCAGGTTAGATGTTGTTGGTGGTGGTGATGGTGGTAGTGATGTCACTCATCTGATTATATTTACCTATGCAGGTGAGATTGTGATGGTGGTGGTAGTTGTGAAGGTGGTAGTGATGGGCCAATTGATTATATTTTTATTTCCAATCGAGATGTGGAGGTGCTCATAGTGGTGGTAGTTGTGAAGTAGTACTCCCTGTAGATACACAGTACCATTACCATGATGGATCCAAGGAACCAAAAGCCTGCGAAATCACACCGTGAAGTCTGTATCATTCATAAACTATCACTAGACATCTGATAAGATGATCACCTTGTTAACCATCAAACATTTGAATCATGGAGCACGTTGCTGGAGGGCACAAGAATAAGGAACCATGGCCCTGTCCTGGATATCGCTGGGTTCTTGACAGGTGAAGAGGTTCGCAAAATTTTCTACCACAGGAAATGCAGGAGTGTATTCACTATGAAGCGAGACTTGGAAGCACCGAAACGGAAAGCAGAATTAAACCTCGGTGATGATGCTGGAACAAGCTACTCTACTGGTAAGAGGAAAGCCAGGAGGTCGTCTTCAGAATCACGTGTCAACTAATGAGTCTGTATATTTTGTGGGAAAGTGAAGCGTCACAAGGGATCATCCACATGTGAAAAATTCACCGAGACCGTTGATCTGAAAACTGATGTTCAGCTTCGTGATCGTACAGTCAGTAAGTGCGACACATATATCTTTGCTGTTACCAGTAGGAACATAGTAGCTGCAGAAGCACACTACCATTTCTCTTGCTACAGGAATTACACAAGGTCCAAACCAACAGAAACGGAACATGCTGATGCAGACAACGCCATGGATTATGAAAACCATACGTCGCAAGGTGAAGCATATGGGGAATAGTTTCAATACATACGAAACGACATCATCCCCAATAAACAAATTGTCCAGGTGAAAACCCTGACAAAAGGTGGACATCTTAATGACTTCCATAAGAATGCATGGACTGACCAATTCCATCAAAAAAAAATTCTGCAGCAAAGTGAGCTGGGAGACCATGTTCGGATCTTCCGCGACAAGGGAGGAAAACTTGTAGCTGTGCCTGACAGTATAACATGACAAGACAACATTAATGAAATACAGTACACACTTGAACAGAGAACTGAAAATTTGGAAAAACAAATCAAACATTTTGAAAATCATCGATCAGCCATCGTCACACCTGCGATCAATGATGAAGAACGAAAAAAAAACACCAACCCCATGGCCCTATCAATCCAGTTGATGTTGATAATGAACCCTTTGTGATACCCGACTAACTCCAGTGATTTGAGCTTGGTGTTTTTAACCCAAAGAACAAGGAGCCATCCAGTCGGGTCAGCACCCTGATGCAATCCTCAGTCAGGACATAATCTATGTAGTAAGCTGTGGATCGTAAAAACCGCTGAACTGATTCACATCTTGAATGATAATTATTCGTGAGTCATTGCTTCAAATATATCTGGAACAATTTCCATGACTGTATGCTCCACACATAATATATGATTTATAGTTCGAGTTCACAATAACTTTTGTGACTTGCACACCTTGAATTGTGTCGATTCATGCATTGCGTTAAACAGATATATTACTGTACGAACAGATGTAACACAAGTATTGAAATCAGGACAAATGTTACGTTTACATGCACAAATATTATTGTATGCCTGGTGTTGGCTTAATGGTTAGGGTGGCGGGCTTGGGATCCTAGGGTACTGAGTTCAATCCCCGCTCAGCTGTTGAATTAATACCAGG
Organism: Eptatretus burgeri; assembly: GCF_056783735.1. Taxonomy (NCBI): domain Eukaryota; kingdom Metazoa; phylum Chordata; class Myxini; order Myxiniformes; family Myxinidae; genus Eptatretus; species Eptatretus burgeri. The sequence continues at coordinate 699,694 of NC_140973.1, forward strand.
TGGGGTTAACTCAGCCTGTAGTCCTTCCGAGGTCGGCAAAATGAGTGCCAGCTTTCTGGTATACTGTGTCGGAGTGGCGACCCATCCAGGATTGTGCCCAATAGCCAAGGAGACTGCTGAGGCAGCACCAATGCTCTGCACAGAGTATGGTCCCAATGGATGGATGGAATAATATTGTGTACTTCATTAAAGTACTGTGTAATGTAATACAGTACTTCATTGTTGTGAAAATAAAAATTTTAATCTCCAATTAGTGAAGAATAGCAAGAACCTCCTTTCCTCAATGTTTATGGTTAAAAAGGTCTGACAACAACGGAATAAAAGCTTGCTTGCCAGAAATTAACTGGTACAGTAGTCCTGTGATAATGTCCATGGTCTTGAAAGATCAAAACTGCACTTCTTTGTCAAATATTCCAATCAAAACAAACCCATGGTCTTCATCATGCGAGTGCTTAATCCAGAACGCCATTGTGCTGTCAAGCTCCTTCTTCACACGATCCAATACCTCTCCAAGTCGAACAGTCTCCATGATCAAAACCTAAGGCAAGGAAACACGGTTTCCCCTTTGTTAATTATTTCTCATGTGGAATGTTAAAAAAAAAAAAACATTACAATCATACAAATTGCAAAAAATAAATAGAAGCCTTAGCAGCTCACCTTACCTGATGAACATTAAATAGCCAAACTCCCTCCTAATGAAAGACACATCACAGTGTTGCGTTTACAACCCCACACCACAAAACCATTTATTACCATGGCAGGATGTGGGGTCACAGGCCAAAAACGTTGCTTTGCAGATAGCCAAATTATGGAGTACCTCGAGCGGTGGACGCTCACCCCAGCCTTGGCCTTGCTCAAGCGAGGATTCAGCACTGGAAATGTCCTCATTCACCCCCGAACACGGCCATGCGATGGAGCTCTGAGATTCAACATGGAGCGAGGCACCCGATTGAGTGCCCCATCCATGAGCAAATCGCCCCACTCCCATCAGTCTCGAAAGGTGGCTGTGGTCATCAGTGGAAGCAGTGAGCACAGTGGTGAGCTTTGGCAAGGTGGTTGAGGCATCGTCGTGGAGATTGTGGCATCGATGGTGATCGTAGGCAAGTTTGGGTTGTGGTTTGATGTCGTGAAGGATTTTGGGAAGGCATTGTGGTGGTTGTATGACTGACTGTTGCAGCGTTGGGGTCAGAGTACAGCGAAGGTTTGAGGTGATAGTCGTTGAAGAATGGTGCGAGGTTTGAATAGGAAATGGTGCGCATACGCTAATGAGCCGCTTGCGTGAAGGAGAGATCATATGTACGAAGTAAAGTAAAATAAAATAGACGTGAATAAAAAAAATTAATGCAAAATAAAAACAAATAATAAATGGAGGGATAACAAACTACAGTACATTCTTTATTTCAATTCCACCTCCATCATGGCCAAAAGCCAAATTGAGGTAAGTTTTACAACTGATAGTTTAAACAAAATGAATACAATGTACAAGAAAAAGCAAGTTAAAATTCATAGATAAATCGTACACAAAAGTCATGTAGGTGAAGAGCAACTAAAAAAAAAAATTCCAGTTGACCACCTAACATGAAACCTATTTAACCTAATCGATCCTTTTACCCCCTTCTTCATTGAGACACTTTACAAGAAATGGAATCATGCTATTGTGATATCTTACTGTTCAGCACTGATCGATTTTGTACTTGCGAGTACCACGAAGCAGCATTGCATGAGTGGCATCGTTTTTCATGAACTTGTTACTATACCTCTGAGATCGCACACAAGAGGATGTAAACTTAGAACATAGGTTTCTTCTTCTTTTCTCAAGTGGCATCCAAATAGCAGTCGTACTGGTTACTGAAAACAATCCCCTCATTGCTCTTTTTTGGATTTTATCTAGGTCTTTAGTTTGTCCTTTTGCTCGTCCAGTACGAAGCATATTCGAGTGATGGCCGGACGTATGACTTGTAGATGTTGACAAGATAGAGTAGTGGGTTCTTGAACTTTTTCAGTGTGCTCAGAAAATGCCCTCTTCTTGCTCTTGGTCATCATTTCCTTTACTTGCTTGTCCAATTTTAGATCATCTTGTATTTTGATTTCCTCTGTAACATTGAGGGTATTCGTTCCGATTTTGAGAGCAAGTGGTTCTGGCGGTGTACGTTTGAAGCAAAATTGCAGCTGTTTACATTTAGCTGTATTCAGGTGAAGATGATTCTCAGCAGCCCATTCACTGAATTCGGTCATGGTGTTTTGTGTTGTAGAGGGGTCACTCAATGATCTCACCTCTCCGATACTTCGATTTTTGAGTGTAGAAACGGTTTTAAAACAAGATAGGGATGATGTTCGTTTCGAGAGTAGCTAACAGTAAAGGAGTCACATAACAATCCCTCAATCACTGCCTCCACACTATTGTCTAGCTGAAAGTATTTGAAGCTCCTATATCTCATTTCAGCATAAGTGTAAGAAGCCCCTAGATAACTTCATGGAGTTCTTGCAACTTCAGTTGTCTTTCCTCCTTTTTATTTTATTTAGTGAGACTAACCAATTACAAGTGCAGATGATTTAGAATGTTGTTATTAGAGATGTGCATGCAGTTTGCAAGAAGGTGATGTTTATGTCATGGCATTAACAATGTAGTCAGAATGCAAATTTGTGGAGTCTCAGTATGTGGCGACACTAAAGAGTTATCAAGCACTGTTTTAACCAGTGGAGTGTTTGTAGAAGCTTGAAGAAATAATTGACGTGTAAAGGACGCATAAATCCTATTTATTTCACATAAAAAAAAATGTATTCACTTGTTTCTGTAAAAAAATTTTTATAATGTTGAATAACAGAATGGTATGGTATGGTAACCAGAGGATATCTGATGTTGGAGCAAAAGAGCCAGCAATGTGACATACTGCATGTCTTGCATAACCCTGACTGTATCTTGCAGCACTGTCTTTTTACTTGTTTCTCAAAAAAATGATGTCTTCATCCAGCCTCAGGAAACACAACAATTTGCACTTCGAAATATTCAAAATAATGACTGTAGATTAAAAGTAGAGAGATCATCAAAGTAGGTTCAGATGATATCGATATACCGGTGGGGTCATACCGGTATATCGACATTATTTAACAAACTAGCGATACCCGTGCACATGCACGGGATAGCAGTACAACACAGCTGGCAGCAGACGACAGACTGTACATGGGGAACGACAAAAATACGCATTGTGCAAAATGCAAGTGGTACGATGGAACGCCAAGATTTCCCAAACATTGTCGGCATGTTCGCTAAGTGCCACAGCAATGTCATAGGGATCATGTGATGGCGAGCCGAGTTTTTAGTGTGCAAGCTTGGTATTATAAGAGATAATAATAATTTTTTTTTACACAGGTTCCAAAAATATGCAATTGTGCAATGGTCCATCACGTATTCATATATGACGTGCACATCATTGACACATGGTAATTTTTCAAAGTATTCAAAGTAATTATTCAAAGTATTTCAAAGAACGGTTATTTTACTTCCAACTTCTACTTGTATTAAAAGTGATTTTGTTTTAAAGCGAGATCAGTATTGGTAATGGCACAGGTCCAGAATCGAGATCTATCGCTATCGCTATAACAGTACAACTATCACGGAACGCTGTACCGGCATCGCTTTCATACCGGCATCGCTTTTTTTTACATCCTCATGGAGGATCTCTAAGTCTTACTCAAGTTGTTGTGCTTGTGGACTTTTTGGTTTCACAACCTACAGTTTTCATCGAAACTTCCTGAAACTTAGCGTATATATGTAAAAATACCTTGCGCAGACAGTAACGATCTCCGATTTTGAAAATTCCTCCTAGAAAAGAAAAGTTTTGATATCAAAATATCTCCGCTAATGGAAATCACCTAAAAAAATTATCTCCGAAACTAGGCAAGCTTTTTGAATTCTGTTTGCGGGAATCGAACAGGGCATTTGCAGATGATGATAAGAAATGATTGTGAACAACTGTTTTGAAGACCTGGAGGGAAGAGTGGGATTGAAGAGAATGTGGGAGTTTGTTCCAAAGGTGGGGAAAAAAAAAGAGGAATGAAAGAGTGAAGGTGAGCAGAGATTCTTGATTTTGGTAGTTTTACCAGAAGGGGGTTGCTGGCAGACCTTGAGCACCCTACAGAAATATGAGGGGGACATATCACAGACAGAGCAGGGGGGAGGGGGAGGGGTGGAGAGGAGACGGTAGAAGATAAAGGCTACCGACCTGCCTGCGGTGATGGAGTGAGAGACCCAAAGACTCAGCCTCATCACGGGAGATACCAATTATACTAAATTCTAGCTTTCCACAGCATGAAGCCGAGATAGGTGAGAGGCGGGAGCACCAGCCCAGAGGGGAGAACAGTACTCTATCAGGCTGCGGACGATAGCTTTGTTTGTGGTTGGGGGCTCAGGTGTGTCAAGGAAGGACTTTGCAGGACGGAGGATGCCCAGTCTGTGACTGCTTTGGAGGCCAGCTTGGAAATGTGGCTTTCGCAGGAAAGATCATGGCAGAGAGTGAGATTCAAAAGCTTGAATGAAAGAACTTCTTCAAGAGGATTGTTGAGAAAGTAGATAGTTGGGGAGGGGGGGTTCCAGATGGTTCTTTCGGAAAGACATAGCGAGAGTGTGAGATTTGTGAGGGTTGGAAGACATGTTCCACGTGTTGGACCAGCTTGTGATTTTACCCAGATCTGCAGAGCAAAGAAGCAGCTGCATGCCGGTCTAAAGGATGACAGATGGAACGGCAGAGGGTTCGGGTCATCAGCAAAGAGATAAAGAGGATTTTCCCGAGAGTTGGAGAGATCATTGATGAAAAACAGAAAAAGAACAGGGCCCAGAATACTCCCTTGAGGAACTCCAGCCTGGACAGGAATAGGAGATGAAAGAACTCCATTTAGGGCCACACGTTGGCTGCGACAGGAGAAGAAGTCTGGGAGCCATGAGTGGAGATGGCCTTGGATACAATAGGAAGAGAATTTGGTGAGCAGGGTGCCAGCCAATATCAAAGGCACCTGATATGTCGAGGGATATGGCACTGATTTCATGTCCGGCATTGAGGACTTCCATCCATTGTTGGGGGAGCAGAAGCAGCATATCCAGGTTAGAGTGACGTGATCTGAATCTAAATTGAAGAACGGAAATCAAGCCATTAGAAAAGAGGAAGGATTTAATGTCTGAAGCGATAATCAATTCCATAACCTTGTTGATGATTGGGAGCAGGGTGATTGGTCTGTCGTTGCTGGGATCTGTTTATGCACCTTTTTTGTGCAGGACAGTGATGTTTGCTGATTTCCAAGCAGATGGCAGATAACCTTGAGCAAATGAGAGGGTGAATAGAACAGAGAGAGGGTGAGCAAGAGCAGAGGAGCAGGTTTTTAGGACACGTGGGCTGATACAGTCTGGACCGGATGCAGAATCTGAGTTGAGGTTTGACAGAAAGCTCTCCATCTTGTCAGGCGAAAAGGACACAGAGTCCAGGAACAGCTGGGTATGACTAGGTGAGGTGGGTGCAGAAAGCGATTGGTTTGGGACACTACATTTAGAAGCAAACACAGAGTTTAGGCACTCACCCTTTTCACGTGCAATGTCAGCTGTGGCCATTTGAGGTAAGGGAGGGGATGGAGGGGGAACATATACCAGAAACAGACTTAACTAGACGTCACCGGGATTTGGAGGAGGGAGAAAGGTTTGAGAGTTCAGACTTGAGATTATAAAGATGTTCTTTTCTGGCTCTCCTGAGGGTAGAGACACTTGTTTTGAGCTTTGTGGAAGGAACTGAAATTGCCTTCAGTTGGATTGGCCTTCCACGAGGCGAAGGCAAGTTATTTCAGGACAACTGGCTCGCCACAAGCTTCAGTGTACCATGGAAGGGGAGGATAACTGAAGACGAGATAGGATAAATCTGTGCATGAGAGAGAGCAAGTTTCTTTGAAATAATTTCCAGGACGAGTTGATGTCGGAGGAAATGGAGATGGTAGATGACTCGCGGTTGGAAAACAAGTTACTCAGGTATATGGGGGTTTGAATAGCAGCTGGTCAAACGGCCGCCAGTCAGGTCTGCATTCACCTTACATTAATTATTACCTGCACTCACCACACCTTAATCATTTACAGTGCCCCACATTTTTAAAGATTTGAAAACCCGCAAACCCGCTCTGGTATGGGAAAAAAAAAACCATATTGGATGGGAAATATGATCGATTTTAAAAACACAATGTTTCACTTCAATCCAATTCGCAAGGATCGACACACTTTAATCGATCTTGGGGATGTGTGGTCGTGTTCAGTTACCGAGTTTCTTGGGGAGACAGAGACAGAGAGCGCGCACGATCACCTCCAAATTGCAGTGTATGAGCACACCCTGACACCTGCCGGCACTCGACAACATGTTCAAGTGGTTAAAGTAAAATCCGCGCGAAATTTAATGTCCTGGAAACGATTTAAAACCCATCCATAAACACGGAGCAAATTAAAACAACTTTCTTCAGGTTGGTGGGTGGAAGGAGGAGGGGGTGGGAACAATAATACCAGGGGACTGCAGTTAAAAAAACACAAACAGAGATAGCCCGTACCTCACCTCCACATTCATAGGAAGCAATGTCGAGGGGAGAAAACAGGCCGCTCACATGACAAGACGGCACATTGAATGATTGTATTTCAGTCACATGCTTCCGGATGGCGTTCGAGAAAAACACCCCGCCCGCTACGACACACGCATTTTCGACGTCCGCAATCACAATCACGCACGTAAATACTACGCAATCACGCACGTAAATACTACGCAATCACGCACGTAAATACTACGCAATCACGCACGTAAATACGACGCAATCGCACGCAAATACGACCCAGACACACACGCAAATTCTACGTAATGACGCACGTATGTTTCCGTTTTTTACGTGTTTTAACGCAATCTCGCAGGTAAATACGCACGTAAATGGCCAAGCAATGTTTTTTTTTAATTCTACTTTATTTATTATTAGGCTTCCAAAGGATTTTCTACTGGAGGCCGATTGTTCTTGTAAGAATAATTAATATGGAATAGGCAAAGCCGAGAAGCGAACGTTGAATTCTTCTCATATTCGCTTCTTAAAGATATCAAATTAAACAGTCTATTTGCGATGAAAAAATAAATATAACCTCAACATTACCTTCACAACGACAACTACACCGCCGAGAACAGGATCTCATCTAAAAAAAAATTAATATTACCTCAAAATTACCTTCACAACGACAGCGACACCGCCGAGAACAGGATCTCATCTGAAAAAAATTAATATTACCTCAACATTACCTTCACAACGACAGCGACACCGCCGAGAACAGGATCTCATCTGACAAAATAAATATTACCTCAACATTACCTTCACAACAACAACTACACCACCGAGAACAGGATCTCATCTGAAAAAAATTAATATTACCTCAACATTACATTCACAACGACAACTATACCGCCTGGAACAGGATCTCATCTGAAAAAATTAATATTACCTCAACATGAGACCTCAACATTACCTTCACAACGACAACTACACCGCCTAGAACAGGATCTCATCTGAAAAAATAATTTCCTCTACATTACCTTCACAACAACAACAACACCACAAAGAACAGGATCTCATCTGAAAAAATTAATATTACCTCAACATTACCTTCACAACAACAACTACACCACCGAGAACAGGATCTCATCTGAAAAAATTAATATTACCTCAACATTACCTTCACAACAACAACTACACCACCGAGAACAGGATCTCATCTGAAAAAAATTAATATTACCTCAACATTACCTTCACAACGACAACTACACGGCCTAGAACAGGATCTCATCTGAAAAAAATAATTTCCTCCACATTACCTTCACAATGACAACTACACCACCGAGAACAGGATCTCATCTGAAAAAAATTAATATTACCTCAACATTACCTTCACAACGACAACTACACCGCCTAGAACAGGATCTCATCTAAAAAAAATTAATATTACCTCAACATTATCTTCACAATGACAACTACACCGTCCAGAACAGGATCTCATCTGAAAAAAATAATTTCCTCGACATTACCTTCACAACGACAACTACACCGCCTAGAACAGGATCTCATCTGAAAAAAATAATATTACCTCAACATTACCTTCACAACGACAACTACACCGTCTAGAACAGGATCTCATCTGAAAAAAATAATTTCCTCGACATTACCTTCACAACGACAACTACACCGCCTAGAACAGGATCTCATCTGAAAAGAATTATCTCAACATTACCTTCACAACGACAACTACACCGCCGAGAACAGGATCTCATCTAAAAAAAATAATATTACCTCAACATTACCTTCACAACGACAACTACACCGCCGAGAACAGGATCTCATCTAAAAAAAAAAATATTACCTCAACATTACCTTCACAACGACAAATACACCGCCCAGAACAGGATCTCATCTGAAAAAAATAATATTACCTCAACATTACCTTCACAACGACAACTACACCGCCGAGAACAGGATCTCTGAAGTGAATGCGAGGGAAAAATCTTCAGAGTATAAGGCTTTATTTCACTTGATTGAAGTCGACTCTACAGACACATAAAGGAATACATGTGCAGAAAGGAATACATGTGCATCAAGGAATACATGTGCAGTCGATCACCACAAAATAAATCAGCAATTAGCCAGCATAAGCACGGAGTCCGGAAAACTCTCAATTCTCACCATTCAACGAGCACCAAGTGAACCACCGCCGGAAATGACATTGCCCCAGGGACAATCCCACCGACCGCGCGGCATCTCGGTTTTATCTGTCCCGTGTGCGAGCTGCGCGACACGTGATCGCGCGTCACTTCATCCTTTATTTCATCACATTCTCCCCATCTTTAAAATGTAACTAGAGGCTCAACTAACGCACAATGATTACTTCAAAGCTAGAGTATACATTTCAAGCAGTGCGAACTATTTAAACTACAGAAGCATACATTTCAAGCAGTGAGGATTATTTTGAGTTATAGAAGCATGGTAAGGTGCCATCGAGGGATGCCGATAATCCCCTTTACAGATCGAGTCGGCGAGGGGGTTTTATCCGTCGACCTCTCCGGGAGTAAATGGTGGTTTCACTTGAGGGAGGCTTCCGATCCTCTTGGGGAGCCTCGACTCGTGCCGGGGATGACTCCTCGATCGCTCTCGGGTGGAATGCGGTAGCTCCGTCGCTACCATTCTCGGGTGGAGTTCCTAGGGGGGAAACACCTGGGGAGGGAATGTCAGAGGGAGGAGTACCAGATGGAGGAGTACCTGCAGGAGGAGTACCTGCGGGAGCCAGATGGCGAACCGACACAGTGGTCTCCCTGTCATCAGGAAGTCTTACATGAGCATACTCAGGATTAGCATCGATAAGTTCGACCTTCTCCACCATTGGTTCATACTTGATTTGTCGTACCGGGCGCTTCATGAACACTGTTCCTGGATAGGTTGGCCAGTTGGGCACCGATTGGCCGTCAGTAGATCGTCGTTGGTGAGTAAACATTCGTTCGTGCGGAGTAGCATTGATGGATGTACAGAGCAAAGAGCGTATGGAATTCAGGGCGTCGAGAAGGGTAACCTCCCACCGCTCGGGCCCCAGTCCTCTCGATTTCAGCGCCAGGGTTACGGCTTTCCAAATGACTCCATTATACCGTTCCACCTGCCCATTACCCTGTGGGTTGTAACCCGTCGTTCGACTAGTTGCTATGCCGTGTTCATATAGAAACTGTTTGAGCTCGGCCGACATGAAACACGGTCCTCTGTCTGAATGTATGTACGAAGGTTTCCCAAACATGGCAAAGAGGTCAGAGAGACATTTCACGACAGTACCCGAGGTCATATCCGAGCACGGGAATGCAAATGGGAACCTTGAGTATTCATCAACAACCGTGAGTATGTATCTGTTGTCTGTCTCAGTCGGCAGGGGCCTTTTGAAGTTGATATTTAGTCTCTCGAAGGGTGAAGTGGCCTTGATCAACCTGCCAGAAGCGGCGCCATAGAATCTGGGTTTTAGTTCAGCACAAACAGGGCAAGAAGCATTCATTTGTTTCATATCTTCGATAGAATAGGGAAGGTTTTGTCTGCGCACGAAATGTGCCATTCTGGTTACCCCTGGGTGGCACAGAGACACTTGAAGGTCTTGCAAAGCCCGACCGATTGTCGCCGAACAGTAGACCCGAGAGAAGGTGTCTGCAGCAGGGTTTTCCCTCCCGGGCCGATAAACAATGTCGTAACTATAACAGGATAGATCTATCCGCCATCTCATTATTTTCTCGTTCTTAATTTTCCCGTTATTTTTCCCATCAAACATGAAGGCAACGGATCACTGGTCCGTGACGAGTGTGAAGTGGTTGCCCAGTAAATAATGTCTCCATTTACGTAGGGCTTTGACAATAGCATATGCTTCCTTCTCTATCGCCGAGTGTCTCTGCTCGCTTCCAGAGAGAGTTCTCGAGAAGAACGCGACGGGTCGTCCGGACTGATTGAGCGTCGCGGCGATCGCGTGATCGGAAGCGTCCGTTTCCACCATGAACGGCACCGTGCTGTCGATCAATAATACCACGGAATTACTGATATAATCTTTGAGGCTGTGGAAAGCTTTTACAACAGCGGCATCTGGCGGGAAGTTTTTGCAATGCACCAGGGGATGTATTTTCTCAGAGTATTGGGGAATCCATCTAGCGTAGTAAGCGAACATCCCAATCACTCGACGCAATGTCTGCAGGTCCTGAGGTGGGGGTAGCTCACGGAGTGGGCGCAATCGTTCAGGATCGGGCTTAACCGTGCCGTCGGCTATTGTGTAGCCGAGAAGATCAATTGACTTTGCCGAGAATACGCATTTGTCGTAGTTGAGAGTCGGATTATATTTTCTCGCAATGCTCAAGAATCTGTCCAGTTCATATCATGTTCCCCCGATACTTACCGCACACGGTGACATTGTCCACGTAAACAAAAGTGTCTTTGAGGTTTTCATCCGAGATGATGTCGTCCATAACTCGTTGGAAGCAAGCTACTCCATTAGTGACACCGAATGGAATCCTCCTAAATTGATAGAGGCGTCTACCTGCCTCGAACGCGGTGTAAGGTTTGTCTTCCTCTCGAATGGGAATTTGATGATAGGCGCTTCGCAAATCGATGGTGCTGAATATTTTGTAGTTGGCCACGCGTTCGACCATCTCGTCTATGCGCGGCAAAGGGTAGGCATCAAGATGGGTGAAGCGATTGACCGTTTGAGAGTAATCGACAACCATTCGTTTCTTATGGTTCTGGTTGGTGGTCACCAATACCTGCGCGCGCCATGGCGAATCGCTCGGTTCTGTAATACCTTCTTCCAGTAATCGCTTGGTCTCAGAAGTGATGAAGTTCATATCGGCAGCGGTGTATCGTCGCGATTTGATCGCTATCGGTTTACAGTCCGGCGACAAGTTAGCAAACAGCAGGGGGGACGATACCTCTGCGGTGGTCAGATCATTTAGAATTAGACGAGGTTTGTTTCCTCCAAAAGGGTATTTCGACGCTCGTGTGCTGGTTGAGGACATTATGACCCAGAATTACATCTGCGCATAAATCACGAAGCACCAGTACCCTTACATCCCGATACGTGTAGCCTTTTACGTCCAACTCAACATTGCAGTACCCTTGTACGCTGGACTGTAGTGATGTGGGGGCCATGCATACCGTATTGTTTGTCGGGTGGATCTTCCATTTCCTGCCCTTCACTAGCGAGCTGTTGACGAAACTTTCAGAGCTACCGGTATCGATCAGCGCCTCGGCCATATGCCTGTTAATTCGTACGTTGATGATAACTTTGGATAGATTCCCCGGTGAAGCTGCTGTTACTTTCTTTTGTGAGTAGAGAGCCACAGAGTGGGTTTATTTCTTCTAAGAGTAGATTTGCATACCCTGGCATAATGCCCTTTCTTGTCACAGTTCATGCATGTGGCATCCCTGGCGGGGCATTTGTTACGGGGGTGTCTTTTATACCCACAAAAGAAACATTTATCAACCGAAGTAGTTGCTGAGGAGTTTTACGAGGTCTGGGTATCCGATTCCTCGGGTTTCTCTCCATCCTCAGTGTCGGAGGTGTCCCGGGGGGTTCTTTGAGTTTCCGCCGTAGCAGCATTCATTAGCAACACCGGTGTCCCATATGATTCAAATTGCTGCTGAGCCGTATCCATAGCTAGGGCCTGGTCAGTTGCATTTCAAGATTGGGTTGTGCTTTTTCCAGTAAGCGTTGCCGAATGGGGGCTGACCTGAGCCCCTGGATGAACGCCTCTCGGGTCGCTTCATCTCGATGCTCCTCGGCGGTTACAGCCCGGAAACTGCAGTCTTTGCCCAACTGCCTCAGAGCTTGCAGGAACTGATCGATTTTCTCACTGGCTTCTTGCCTGCGTGTGTTGAGATGTCGTATGTATACCTCGTTCTTGCACTTCACGTGGAGCGCCCGCAGCACATCGATCGCTGCGTCGTAGGTGTCACACTCCGAGAAGAGCCTGAATACACTGGGCGAGACATGGTTTACAAGTGCGGCCAGTTTGTCGGCTCCCTCTTCAATGATGGTCAGATTGTGTGAGAAGGAGCGGTACCAATGGGACCACTTCATTTCCGAGTCAGTAGCGTTGGGGTCCGCATCGAACCTCTCCGGCTTGTAGATCTTGTCCATAGTCGGTTGAGGCAGCCGAAGGAATCAAGTGAAATAAATTGAAGTGAATGCGAGGGAAAAACCTTCAGAGTATAAGGCTTTATTTCACTTGATTGAAGCCGACTCTTCAGACACATAAAGGAATACATGTGCAGCAAGGAATACATGTGCAGTCGATCACCACAAAATAAATCAGCAATTAGCCAGCATAAGCACGGAGTCCGGTATACTCTCAATTCTCACCATTCAACGAGCACCAAGTGAACCACCGCCGGAAATGACATTGCCCCAGGGACAATCCCACCGACCGCGCGGAATCTCGGTTTTATCTGTCCCGTGTGCGAGCTGCGCGACACGTGATCGCGCGTCACTTCATCCTTTATTTCATCACAATCTCATCTAAAAAAATTAATATTACGTCAACATTACCTTCACAACGACAACTACACCACAGAGAACAGGATCTCATCTGAAAAAAATTAATATTACCTCAACATTACCTTCACAACGACAACTACACCGCCTGGAACAGGATCTCAACTGAAAAAATTTAATATTACCTCAACATTATACCTCAACATTACCTTCACAACAACAACTACACCACCGAGAACAGGATCTCATCTGAAAAAATTAATATTACCTCAACATTACCTTCACAACGACAACTACACCGCCGAGAACAGGATCTCATCTGAAAAAAAAAAATTTCCTCAACATTATCTACACAACGACAACTACACCGCCTAGAAAAGGATCTCATCTAAAAAATGAATACCAGAAGCGAACGTAGAATTCTTCTTCCATTCGCTTCTGACTTTACCTAGAACTTCTTCACAACTGTATACACAATTTCCGCTTACTTCGGCCTGGATTCGGGATCAGCGATGAAATAATGTAAATCACGATTAAAAATTATTTTTTGATGATGCGGGAGATATCTTTATTAAAATCAGTGGAGGAAATATACACCATGTCTGATATTATTTGGGTCTTTCATGTCTCCGACGATGCCTTTATCTCCCGGCATGCATCATTCCCCATGACAAAAAACGGAAACAAAAAAAAAAAACCAGAAACAAGACAAAAACGGAAGCAAAAGGGTCATAGCCAACGACACGGATTCACAATTGCTAGGGTATTGTGTTGTTTTTGTTGTTTCCTATTCTCTCATGTGCACGCGTTAAGTAATATTCACAAGATAGAAATAAAACCAGATCGTGATTATACACCGCACAGCGTTTAACAACAACCGGAAGCAAAAGGTCATATCTAACGACACGGATTCCAAATAGCAGGGGTATTGTGTTGTTGTTGTTGTTGTTGTTGTTGTTGTTGTTGTTGTTGTTGTTGTTGTTGTTGTTTCCTATTCTCTCACGTGCACGCGTTAAGTATGAAGCTCACTGCATTCGCTATTATTTAATTTTTAAATTGTACAATATGGATTATTTTTAAGCGAACAATTTCCGTTGAGGACATCACCGTTGTTTGTTCGCATGCGGCTGTGTGAGCTGCGAGGCCAGAACAAGAAAAGTGGCCTTTTTGTGTGTTGTGTTGTGGATTTTGTGATCGACATTTGTGTCAGGGCTTGTGGGATTGTATTTATAAAGGTTGTAGTTGTGTTCATAACTGTTTTGGTGGGTATTTGTGTTCGTTTATTGAAAGAAGCAGAGGAGGCTTTGTGTTAAGTTTAGCGTTTGTCAGTTGGGGCCTTGGGAGTATGGGATTGAAAAAGGGTAAAACGAGAGATCGAAGGACATAGGATATACCGGTATTGAAAAGGTCCTCCACCATCTTGTTTGTGCAGGACTGTGAAGTCCGATGACTCCATTCTGTTGAGGGTTCGGGTTCAGGATAGTAGGGTAAGGCTATTAGATTTCAGGAAGGAAAACTTTGAAGGGATGAGGAGAGAGTTGGGAGACTCTAACAACAGGACAATCGGCATCAGAGAAATGGGAAACCGTCAAGGATCAAATGTGTAGAGTGCAGAGTAAGTACATTCCAATGAGGTGTAAAACTAGAAACAGAAAGAGGTCAGGGTGGTTGAGTAGTGAGATAAGGAACGTTATCAAGGAGAAGCGGAAGGGTATTTATTAGGTACTAGCAAATGCAACCTGTCGCTTCGCTGACAGGAATACTGGGACAGGGGGAGGGAGAGAGATGTGGGGGACTAAAGAGGAGTGGGGGAGGAAGAGAGTAAGGGGGGGGCAAGGGTGGGGGAAGAAAAGGTAGCATGAAGTGAGAGGAAGAGAAGGTGAATTGTAGGACATCGCACACGGATAATTCCGTGACTCGGCGAGTCACGTAACTGACCGTGGATGCCAATAACCCAACCACGTGGCCCTACGCTGAACCCTTTCTGTGGCATCTATGTCCTTCCTAAATTGTGGTCACCAAAACTGTACACAATATTCGAGATGTGGCCCTCACTAAATTTCTATACAATGTTAACACCACCTCTTTTGATTTATAAATGATCCCCCTCCTTATACTGTTGCGAATTTGGAAGCTTACTGCACACAAAAGCCAGGTCCTATAGATCAGCTATATCAGTATGTGTTTCTAATTAGGGTCCCGTCCTATGTTTAATGGGTGATTAATTGCACGTGCGCTGTGAGTCATTTTGAAAGTTAGGATTTAAATTACCAACGACAACGATACCTGCCTTCGCTTCCTTCCACCATCATCCACCGGCTCCATTGCACGCATGCGTGTCCGCACGTACATGGGCGGAGTCCAGTGTGATAGGTGGCGTTTCTCTGGACGTTGGTGTGTTGGCTTCGCCCCAAATATGAGCACAAGCGTTTCACTCTGGCTTCACCACAAATATGGGCATAGAGCGTTCTCTCTACCCAATGAGGGGGTGCGAGCGTGGGATAAAAGAGGCGCGCGTGGGCCAAACGAGAGAGTTGTTGAGAGTTGTCTTCGGTCTTCGGACGTCTGGTGGTCCGAACGTATTGGTTCGTATTTGGGTACCGCGTATCAGTTATACAAAGGTACCGAGAGACTATAGCCTCAACTCCTCTCCCATCTTGCTTCAATCCCTCTTCATCGGGTTTTCTGTGTCTGTGTGTGTGCGTGTGAGTGTGTCCTGGCGCCTGTCCATGTAAGTAAGCCTGCAGAAGATCACTATTATTTTCGGGTTATGTCTGTTCTGTGTCCGCTTTTATTAGCTACTTGTTTATTGCTGCACCACACCTCTCTCCCCTATATCTGCTTGCACACCCAAATAAATTAAATCACATGGTTATTTTTAGGTAACCGGATTAACTAGACGAAGGACCCTAAGTCACGTGATTGGGTTATTGGCATCCACGGTCAGTTACGTGACTCGCCGCGTCACGGAATTATCCGTGTGCGATGTCCTACAATTCACGTTCTCTTCCTCTCACTTCATGCTACCTTTTCTTCCCCCACCCTTCCCCCCCCTTACTCTCTCCATCCCCCACTCCTCTTTAGTCCCCCACCTCTCTCTCCCTCCCCCTGTCCCAGTATTCCTGTCAGCAAAGCGACAGGTTGCATTTGCTAGTACCTGATAAATACCCTTCCGCTTCTCCTTGATAACGTTCCTTATCTCACTACTCAACCACCCTGACCTCTTTCTGTTTCTAGTTTTACACCTCATTGGAATGTACTTACTCTGCACTCTACACATTTGATCCTTGACGGTTTCCCATTTCTCTGATGCTGATTGTCCTGTTGTTAGAGTCTCCCAATCTACATCACCCAACTCTCTCCTCATCCCTTCAAAGTTTTCCTTCCTGAAATCTAATAGCCTTACCCTACTATCCTGAACCCTAACCCTCAACAGAATGGAGTCATCGGACTTCACAGTCCTGCACAAACAAGATGGTCGAGGACCTTTTCAATACCAGTATATCCTATGTCCTTCGATCTCTCGTTTTACCCTTTTTCAATCCCATTCTCCCAAGGCCCCAACTGACAAACGCTAAACTTAACACAAAGCCTCCTCTGCTTCTTTCAATAAACGAACACAAATACCCGCCAAAACAGTTATGAACACAACTACAACCTTTATAAATACAATCCCACAAGCCCTGACACAAATGTCGATCACAAAATCCACAACACAACACACAAAAAGGCCACTTTTCTTGTTCTGGCCTCGCAGCTCACACAGCCGCATGCGAACAAACAACGGTGATGTCCTCAACGGAAGTTGTTCGCTTAAAAATAATCCATATTGTACAATTTAAAAATTAAATAATAGCGAATGCAGTGAGCTTCATACTTAACGCGTGCACGTGAGAGAATAGGAAACAACAACAACAACAACAACAACAACAACAACAACAACAACACAATACCGCTGGCTATTTGGAATCCGTGTCGTTAGATATGACCTTTTGCTTCCGGTTGTTGTTAAACGCTGTGCGGTGTATAAACACGATCTGGTTTTCTTTCTACCTTGTGAATATTACTTGACGCGTGCACATGAGAGAATAGGAAACAACAAAAACAACACAATACCCTAGCAATTGTGAATCCGTGTCGTTGGCTATGACCCTTTTGCTTCCGTTTTTGTCTTGTTTCTGGTTTTTTTTTTGTTTCCGTTTTTTGTCATGGGGAATGATGCATGCCGGGAGATAAAGGCATCGTCGGAGACATGAAAGACCCAAATAATATCAGACATGGTGTATATTTCCTCCACTGATTTTAATAAAGATATCTCCCGCATCATCAAAAAATATTTTTTAATCGTGATTTTTTTAATCGTCAAAATCATCAGCTGTGCGGTATACAGTTGTGAACAAGTTTTATGTAAAGTCAGAAGCGAATGTAAGAAGAATTCTACGTTCGCTTCTCGGCTTTGCTTATTCCATATTAGCTTTATATAACAGGAGAAGACTGCCACCGATTTGGTTAGTACGTTAACCGGGCCCTCAGTTTTGGTCTGAACCACGTTCATTGGAGTCTCAATTTGGGGACCATCCGGACAGCCTCACACACCCTGCAGGTTGTTGTTGTTGTTGTTGTTGTTGTTGTTGTTGTTGTTGTTGTTGTTATGAATTGAAGGATGTGACGCGTGATCACGTGTCGCGCAGCTCGCACACGGGACAGATAAAACCGAAATTCCGCGCGGTCGGTGGGATTGTCCCTGGGGCAATGTCATTTACGGCAGTGGTTCACTTGGTGCTCGTGGAATGGTAAGAATTGAGAGTATACCGGACTCCGTGCTAATTGCTGATTTATTTTGCGGTGATCGACTGCACGTGTATACCTTGCTGCACATGTACTCCTTGCTGCACATGTATTCCTTGCTGCATATGTATTCCCTGATGTGTCTGTCGAAGCGGCTTCAATCAAGTGAAATAAAGCCTACACTCCAAAGGTTTTTCCCTCACATTCATTTCAATTTATTTCACTTGATCCTTTCGGCTCCCTCAACCGACGATGGACAAGATCTACAAGCCGGAGAGGTTCGATGCAGACCCAAAACGCTACTGACTCGGAAATGAAGTGGTCGCATTGGTTCCGTTCCTTCTCACACTATCTGACCATTATTGAAGAGGGAGCCGACAAATTGGCCGCACTTGTAAACCATGTCTTGCCCAGTGTATTCAGGCTCTTCTCGGAGTGTGACACCTACGACGCAGCGATCGACGTGCTGCGGGCGCTCTACGTGAAGCGCAAGAACGAGGTATACATACGACATCTTCTCAACACACGCAGGCAAGCAACCGGGGAGACAATCGATCAGTTCCTGCAAGCTCTGAGGCAGTTGGGAAAAGACTGCAGTTTCCGGGCTGTAACCGCTGAGGAACACCGAGATGAAGCGACCCGAGAGGCGTTCATCCAGGGGCTCGGGTCAGCCCCCATTCGGCAACGCTTACTGGAGAAAGCACAACCCACTCTTGAAAAGGTAGCTGACCAGGCCCGAGCTATGGATACGGCTCAGCAGCAATCTGAGTCATATGGGACACTGGTGTTGCTAATGAACGCTGCTACGGCGGAAACTCAAGGAACCCCCCGGGACACCCCCGACACTGAGGATGGAGATAAACCCGAGGAATCGGATACCCAGACCTCGTAAAACTCCTCAGCAACTACTTCGGTTGGTAAATGCTTCTTTTGTGGGTATAAAAGACACCCCCGCAACAAATTCCCCACCAGGAATGCCACATGCATGAATTGTGACAAGAAAGGGCATTATGCCAGGGTATGCAAATCTACTCTTAGAAGAAATAAACCCACTTCTGCGGTTCTCTACTCACAAAAGAAAGTAACAGCAGCTTCACCGGGGAATCTATCCAAAGTTATCATCAACGTACGAATTAACGGGCATATGGCTGAGGCTCTGATTGATACCGGTAGCTCTGAAAGTTTCGTCAACAGCTCGCTAGTGAAGGGGAGGAAATGGAAGATCCACCCGACAAACAATACGGTATGCATGGCCTCCACATTACTACAGTCCCGCGTACGAGGGTACTGCAATGTTGAGTTGGACGTAAAAGGGTACACGCATCGGGATGTAAGGGTACTGGTGCTTCATGATTTATGCGCAGATTTAATTCTGGGTCATAATGTCCTCAAGCAGCACGCGAGCGTCGAAATACCCTTTGGAGGAAACAAACCTCGTCTAATTCTAAATGCTCTGACCACCGCAGAGGTATCGTCCCCCCTGCTGTTTGCTAACTTGTCGCCGGACTGTAAACCGATAGCGATCAAATCGCGACGATATACCACTGCCGATATGAACTTCATCACTTTTGAGACCAAGCAATTACTGGATGAAGGTATTATAGAACCGAGCGATTCGCCATGGCGCGCGCAGGTGTTGGTGACCACCAACCAGAACCATAAGAAACTAATGGTTGTCGATTACTCTCAAACGGTCAATTGCTTCACCCACCTCGATGCCTAGCCTTTGCCGCGCATAGACGAGATGGTCGAACGCGTGGCCAACTACAAAATATTCAGCACCATCGATTTGCGAAGCGCCTATCATCAAATTCCCATTCGAGAGGAAGACAAACCTTACACAGCGTTCCAGGCAGGTAGACGCCTCTATCAATTCAGGAGGATTCCGTTCGGTGTCACTAATGGAGTAGCTTGCTTCCAACGAGTTATGGACGACATCATCTCGGATGAAAACTTCAAAGACACTTTTGTTTACGTGGACAATGCCACGGTGTGCGGTAAGGATCGGGGGGAACATGATATGAATCTGGACAGATTCTTGAGCATTGCTAGAAAATATAATCTGACTCTCAACTTCGAGAAATGCGTATTCTCGGCAAGGTCAATTAATCTTCTCGGCTACACAATAGCCGACGGCACGATAAAGCCCGATCCTGAACGATTGCGCCCACTTTGTGAGCTACCCCCACCTCATGACCTGCAGACATTGCGTCGAGTGATTGGGATGTTCGCTTACTACGTGAGATGGATCCCCCAATACTCTGAAAAAATACATCCCCTGGTGCATTGCAAAAACTTCCCACCAGATGTTGCTGTTGTAAAAGCTTTCCACAGCCTCAAAGATGATATCGGTAATTCCGTGGTATTATCGATTGACAGCTCGGTGCCGTTCGTGGTGGAAACGGACGCTTCCAATCACGCGATCGCCGCGACGCTCAATCATTCCGGCCGACCCGTCGTGTTCTTCTCGAGAACTCTCTCAGGAAGCGAGCAGAGACACTCGGCGATAGAGAAGGAAGCATATGCTGTTATCGAAGCCTGACGTAAATGGAGGCATTATTTACTGGGCAACCACTTCACACTCGTCACGGACCAGCGATCCGTTGCCTTCATGTTTGATGGGAAAAATAACGGGAAAATTAAGAACAAGAAAATAATGAGATGGCGGATAGATCTATCCTGTTATAGTTACGACATTGTTTATCGGCCCGGGAGGGAAAACCCTGCTGCAGACACCTTCTCTCGGGTCTACTCTTCAGCAACAATTGGTCGGGCTTTGCAAGACCTTCATGTGTCTCTGTGCCACCCGGGGGTAACCAGAATGGCACATTTCGTGCACAGACAAAACCTTCCCTATTCTATCGAAGATATGAAACAAACGAATGCTTCTTGCCCTGTTTGTGCTGAACTAAAACCCAGATTCTATGGCGCGGCTTCTGGCAGATTGATCAAGGCCACTTCTCCCTTCGAGAGACTAAATATCGACTTCAAAGGGCCCCTGCCGACCGAGACAGACAACAGATACATATTCACGGTTGTTGATGAATACTCAAGGTTCCCATTCGCATTCCCGTGCTCGGATATGACCTTGGGCACTGTCGTGAAATGTCTGTCTGACCTCTTCACCATGTTTGGGAAACCTTCATACATACATTCAGACAGAGGGCCGTGTTTCATGTCGGCCGGGCTGAAACAGTTCCTATTTGAGCACGGCATAGCAACTAGTCGAACGACGGGTTACAACCCACAGGGTAATGGGCAGGTGGAACGGTATAATGGAGTCATTTGGAAAGCCGTAACCCTGGCGCTGAAATCGAGAGGACTGGGGCCCGAGCGGTGGGAGGTTACCCTACTCAGGTCAGGTCAGGTATGGGAGCATGTGCCAGAACAGCACGTCGCTGCGTCCACTTTCCGCCGGTACTCCAGGGGCCTCCGTCTGGCCATCCCCCAGGCAGATGCCAGGCCCATCCCCATCTCCTTGAGATGATGGTCAACCTGTTGCAACCATGAGGCACGTGGTTGACCCACTGGCCTCCTCCACTCATGAGACTCCCTCGCTGAGAGAATCTGGTGAGCAGGATCAGAGTCAGGAAAACGAGCCACATGTCCATACAGCCGCAACTGACGCTCACGGACTATGCAGGTAACAAATCTCATCCGAGTCTCTCTCAGCAACCGCTCGTTGGACACAAAGTTCCAGTCGATGCATTGAAATCCCCCAAGACTAGAAGTGTATCTCGTCTGGGGCACTGATCAACCACAGACTCGAGTGTGGCGTAGAATGCATCCTTCACGGTCGGAGCATAAACAGAGACCAGGGAAATGACACCTAAGGAGTGACGAATCCTTAATCTCATAATACGCTCGTTGACCGGTGTTACCTCAATTATCCTACTCGACGCTCTGAATTCCATATGCTCTTTGCTCTGTACGTCCATCAATGCTACTCCTCACGAACGAATGTTTACTCACCAACGACGTTATGTTGACGGCCAATCGGTGCCCAACTGGCTAACCTATCCCGGAACAGTGTTCATGAAGCGCCCGGTACGACAAAGCAAGTATGAACCAATGGTGGAGGAGGTCGAACTCATCGATGCTAATCCTGAGTATGCTCATGTAAGACTTCCTGATGACAGGGAGACCACTGTGTCGGTTCGCCATCTGGCTCCCACAGGTACTCCTCCTGCAGGTACTCCTCCATCTGGTACTCCTCCCTCTGACATTCCCTCCCCAGGTGTTTCCCCCCCAGGAACTCCACCCGGGAATGGTGGCGACGGAGCTGCCGCGTTCCACCCGAGAGCGATCGAGGAGTCATCCCCGGCACGAGTCGAGGCTCCCCTAGAGGATCGGAAGCCTCCCTCAAGTGAAACCACCATTTACTCCCGGAGATGTCGACGGATAAAACCCCCTCGCCGACTCGATCTGTAAAGGGGATTATCGGCATCCCTCGATGGCACCTTACCATGCTCCTATAACTCAAAATAATCCGCACTGCTTGGAATGTATGCTTCTGTAGTTTAAATAGTTCACGATGCTTGAAATGAATACTCCTATAGCGTTGAAGTAATCATGGTGCGTTCGTTGAGCCTCTAGTTACATTTTAAAGACGGGGAGAATGTGATGAATTGAAGGATGTGACGTGTGATCACATGTCGCGTGGCGCGCACACGGGACAGATAAAACCGAGATTCCGCGCGGTCGGTGGGATTGTCCCTGGGGCATTGCCATTTACGGCGGTGGTTCACTTGGTGCTCGTGGAATGGTAAGAATTGAGAGTATACCGGACTCCGTGCTAATTGCTGATTTATTTTGCGGTGATCGACTGCACATGTATACCTTGCTGCACATGCACTCCTTGTTGCACATGCACTCCTTGCTGCACATGCACTCCCTGCTGCACATGCACTCCCTGATGTGTGTGTAGAAGCGGCTTCAATCAAGTGAAACAAAGCCTACACTCTGAAGGATTTTTCCCTCGCATTCATTTCAGTTGTCTCCTTAAATACTAAACACCTGTACACATCCTCGCATTGACGGTGCCTTTTGAGAGCGTCTATCATCAACTTTTAAATATATTCGGACATTTGCTTTCAAGTTTCGAAAAGTTCACGTTACTAAATAAAAGATTATTCCATTTAATGTGTTGTCATTTCGTAAATACACGATTTTTCTCGTCATGAACAGGAGCCTCCATGACGGGTCTCGCTATTGGCTCCATCAAGGCACGTGACGAAATATCGGAAGTTGTTGTTATTGCCTTTTGGACGCGGCTCTTGGACACATTTGTCCTTGTTTCTGTTTATCCTTCCGGAAGTGTCGTTGTTTTTGTTGTGCGATTTAAAATAATTATATTCATTGGTGTTCTGACGTAGTTTACCGTGCTCCTCCCGCACGCAGTATCGTGAGTACTTGGGCAGTGTATGGTACAAAACGACAATGTCGAATCGGTCGGTTTTTTTTTCTTGGACATTCTCTATAAAGTGACACGAATAAGGTTTGCTCTCTGTAATCGACGGGAATTTTTCACTAAGAACGCCATTGGTTTGTTCGAAGAATATTGTTCTCGTTTTCTTCACAGAACGCGCAGAGGAGGATCGGTGATTTCTGGCGCCCTGGGGGCGGCGGCGCTTTGTGCCCCGCGGGCGACTCGGCAATGGCGCTGCTGGAAAGGCGATGCTCGGAGCGCGAGCGGACGGACGATACGGAAACGCTGAGCTGCACCATCGAAGCGGCACAGACACTACATTCCTACACGGTAACGTGCACGCGGTCAGAAGAGTTTTTGTTTGTTTCACATCGGTGGAGGGTGTGTTTGTTTGTGCTTGGGACATGTTTTCCGCGCGTTCGTTGCGCGTAAACGTAACATAGATCGCTTCAGAGTTTTGTCATGATTTTCTCTCAGCAGTTTTGACGTTTCAAACACAAGGCGGCCTTCTGGATTGGGAACGTGTGTATGTCAAGTTTTAATACAAGTGTCAACCGGGGGACGGGTAATAACATCGAGGGGACGGGTAATAACATGGAGAAGGAAGGGTGGATGGAGGAGACGGGTAATAACATCGAGCGGACGGGTAATAACATGGGGAAGGAAGGGTGGATGGAGGGGACAGGTAATAACATGGGGAAGGAAGGGTGGATGGAGGGGACAGGTAATAACACGGAGAAGGAAGGGTGGATGGAGGAGACGGGTAATAACATCGAGGGGACGGGTAATAACATGGGGAAGGAAGGGTGGATGGAGGGGACAGGTAATAACACGGAGAAGGAAGGGTGGATGGAGGAGACGGGTAATAATATCGAGGGGACGGGTAATAACATGGAGAAGGAAGGGTGGATGGAGGGGACGGGTAATAACGTGGATGGAGGGGACAAGTAATAACATGGAGAAGGAAGGGTGGATGGAGGGGACGGGTAATAACATGGAGAAGGAAGGGTGGATGGAGGGGACGGGTAATAACACGGAGAAGGAAGGGTGAATGGAGGGGACGGGTAATAACACGGAGAAGGAAGGGTGGATGGAGTGGACGGGTAATAACATGGAGGGGACGGGTAATAACATGGAGAAGGTTGGGTGGATGGATGGGACGGGTAATAACATGGAGAAGGAAGGGTGGATGGAGGGGACAGGTAATAACATGGAGAAGGAAGGGTGGATGGATGGGACGGGTAATAACACGGAGAAGGAAGGGTGGATGGAGGGGACGGGTAATAACACGGAGAAGGAAGGGTGGATGGAGGGGACGGGTAATAACACGGAGAAGGAAGGGTGGATGGAGTGGACGGGTAATAACATGGAGAAGGAAGGGTGGATGGAGGGGACGGGTAATAACATGGAGAAGGTAGGGTGGATGGATGGGACGGGTAATAACATGGAGAAGGAAGGGTGGTTGGATGGGACGGGTAATAACATGGAGGGGACAGGTAATAACACTGAGAGGGAAGGGTGGATGGAGGGATGGGTAATAACATGGAGAGGACGGGTAATAACAAGGAGAAGGAAGGGTGGTTGGAGGGGACGGGTAATAACATGAAGGGGACGGGTAATAACACGGAGAAGGAAGGGTGAATGGAGGGGACGGGTAATAACATGGAGAAGGAAGGGTGGATGGATGGGACAGGTAATAACATGGAGAAGGAAGGGTGGATGGAGGGGACGGGTAATAACATGGAGAAGGAAGGGTGGTTGGATGGGACGGGTAATAACACGACGGAAGGGTGGATGGAGTGGACGGGTAATAACATGGAGAAGGAAGGGTGGATGGAGGGGACGGGTAATGACATGGAGAAGGTAGGGTGGATGGATGGAACGGGTAATAACATGGAGAAGGAAGGGTGGATGGAGGGGACGGGTAATAACATGGAGAAGGAAGGTTGGTTGGATGGGACGGGTAATAACATGGAGGGGACAGGTAATAACACTGAGAGGGAAGGGTGGATGGAGGGATGGGTAATAACATGGAGGGGACGGGTAATAACACGGAGAAGGAAGGGTGAATGGAGGGGACGGGTAATAACATGGAGAAGGAAGGGTGGATGGATGGGACGGGTAATAACACGGAGAAGGAAGGGTGGATGGAGGGGACGGGTAATAACACGGAGAAGGAAGGGTGGTTGGAGGGGACGGGTAATAATATGGAGAAGGAAGGGAACATGGAGGGGACGGGTAATAACATGGAGAAGGAAGGGTGGATGGATGGGACGGGTAATAACATGGAGAAGGAAGGGTGGATGGAGGGGACGGGTAATAACACGGAGAAGGAAGGGTGGTTGGAGGGGACGGGTAATAATATGGAGAAGGAAGGGTACATGGAGGGGACGGGTAATAACACTGAGAGGGAAGGGTGGATGGAGGGATGCGTAATAACATGGAGGGGACGGGTAATAACACGGAGAAGGAAGGGTGGTTGGAGGGGACGGGTAATAACATGGGGACGGGTAATAACATGGAGAAGGAAGGGTGGATGGAGGGGACGGGTAATAACATGGAGAAGGAAGGGTGGATGGAGGGCACGGGTAATAACATGGAGAAGCAAGGGTGGTTGGATGTGACGGGTAATAACATGGAGACGGAAGGGTGGATGGATGGGACGGGTAATAACACGGAGAAGGAAGGGTGGATGGAGGGGACGGGTAATAACACGGAGAAGGAAGGGTGGTTGGATGTGACGGGTAATAACATGGAGACGGAAGGGTGGATGGATGGGACGGGTAATAACACGGAGAAGGAAGGGTGGATGGAGGGGACGGGTAATAACACGGAGAAGGAAGGGTGGATGGAGTGGACGGGTAATAACATGGAGAAGGAAGGGAACATGGAGGGGACGGGTAATAACATGGAGAAGGAAGGGTGGATGGATGGGACGGGTAATAACATGGAGAAGGAAGGGTGGATGCACGGGACGGGTAATAACACGGAAAAGGAAGGGTGGTTGGAGGGAACGGGTAATAACACGGAGAAGGAAGGGTGGATGGAGGGGATGGGTAATAACATGGAGGGGACGGGTAATAACATGGAGAAGGAAGGGTGGATGGAGGGGACGGGTAATAACACGGAGAAGGAAGGGTGTTTGGAGGGGACGGGTAATAACACGGAGAAGGAAGGGTGGATGGATGGGACGGGTAATAACATGGAGAAGGAAGGGTGGTTGGAGGGGACGGGTCATAATATGGAGAGGACGGGTAATAACATGGAGAAGGAAGGGTGGTTGGAGGGGACGGGTAATAACACGGAGAAGGAAGGGTGGATGGAGGGGATGGGTAATAACACGGAGAAGGAAGGGTGGATGGAGGGGATGGGTAATAACATGGAGGGGATGGGTAATAACACGGAGAAGGAAGGGTGGATGGAGGGGATGGGTAATAACATGGAGGGGACGGGTAATAACATGGAGAAGGAAGGGTGGATGGAGGGGACGGGTAATAACACGGAGAAGGAAGGGTGGATGGATGGGACGGGTAATAACATGGAGAAGGAACGAAGAGTGGATGGAGATTGAGAAACATGAGGGGGTGGAGTGGAAGGGAAGGGGTGGGGGTGGGGCTTTGGTGGAATCGCCAAAGTGGTCATGGGACTTGGGGGAGGGGTGAGGTGGGGGTTTTTGTGGAGTTGCCCGAGTGGTCGTGGGACTTGGGGGTGAAGGAAACGGGGTGTTGGGGGATGGTGGTGGTGGGTGAGGTGAGGCAGAGTGGGGATGAATGTTTTGGGGGTTTGTTCATTATTGACTGCAAAAACCATGACACCTCACCCTTGTGGTGGCTTTCGCCTTGTAAAAGAGTAAAATGTGTCCATGTAAGTACGTACCATACACTCATTATTTACTCCATCATACTCCTGCAACAGAGAAACCATTGTTCAAGAGTAACCTGTATGTTGAAAGCACATATTACAGATGTAATGTAAATCTGATTGGGGATCATGATCATGGCACATGACTTTCACATTTGTTCCACAGGGGATTGAGGCTTGTAGAAGAACAATGCGATGCGCTAAAAAGGCAATGAGCTGCAGTGGGGGCTATGGGTTCACATTTGTACGTAACAAGCAAGGAAATGAAAGAGACAGACAGACGTAGACGGAAGAGGAAGAAACACTAACGTGTGAGTAAGTGTTCGGTGAGGTGGAGTGAATATGGATTGAAATGATTGTGGCTTTGTGCATATGAGTGGAGGATGACTTGAGATGGTTGACACCGCTTGTTGGAAGCTCTGGGTGGCAGTTAGCCTGGATTTTGGGAATGGAACCAGGTGTGTTTACTGTAAGATCACGTGTGCTGGAGGACCTGAAAGGCTGAAGAAGGAGAGATGTGTAGTGAGAATAGGCGGTGAAAAAAACTCACCTGTGTGATTATGAGAGTGAAACGCGTTGTACTTCGGCCTCATTGCACGAGATGCCTCGAATATTAAAAGCTTTGGATTCCACGGATTACAGGAGAGACTTGTGATCATTGGGATGCCGACCCATAGAGGAGAACACTTTCATTGAGGAACAGACAAAGGCCTTGTAGGTTGTGAGTTGTTCTGTTTATTTAATTGAATGACTGAACGACCAAGGACACTTTGTCTGTGACTGAACTTGCAGACCATGCTCCTCATTATGGCCCCATGCTTGCATCTCTCACCAGTAACACGGAATGTGAATGGATTAACATGGCTTGAGAGATCATTGAACGCCAAACTGTAGTCTGTGATTGGAGTGAATGCACGGCATGTATTGTAACCCCATCGGAGCACTTTTTCCAAATGTCCTAAAGGTTATAATCACATGTTCTGTTTAGTTGTCTTTGCTACCTCTGCGAATGAAGGTGGACAGAGGTTATGTTTGTCTGTCTGGCTATGAGCGAGCTATCTCAAAAGGTTGTGGACGGATTCAGACGAAACTTGGTGGACAGGTTGAGAATGCCACGAGGAATAATTGATTTGATTTCGATGAAGATCCAAACTCAGATGTGGACACGAGATGTTATTTAATTTTTTAATTAATTCTTCACCATTGAGAGATGGGACCACAGAAGGTATGTAGCCCGATATCTTAAAAGGTCGTGGACAGATTCGGCTGAAACTTTGTGGGTGATTTGTGCTATTTGCATATTTATTTTTATTTTTCTAAAAATGTTTTAAATTCTCACTGCAGGAGTACATAATTCGAATCCAACGGGGCCCTGACCCGAAAGAATGCTGGCAGGTAAGCTGTTGCAAGTTGTTGCCTTTTTCTGTTTTTTTTTTTTTCTCTTAAGAACAGTACTGCACGTACATATTTGATTGTAGACATTGTTGAATTTTTTTAATTTTTTTTTTCAGATTGTAAAACGGTATAGCGACTTTGATACCCTCAACACCATTTTGCAGGTAAGTCGAGCTGCTGCAGGTTGAGCATGTACGAGGGGTAATCAGTTTGTTTGTGGCCCAGCCTACTTGGAGACATGGTAGGATGATGCAAGTTGGAGTGTAAAGATCTATCCTTGCTATAATTGTGGTGTATTGGCATAGAGCATTGAGGGGGCGTGGAGGAGTTGTGCTAATAGTCACGTGTCTGCAATGCATATAGCTGTTCGCGCCACGAAATCGGCGACGCGCTCCTCCGTACCCTTCGCGAGGTGATCGAACTGGTATCGAGCCAGCTGCAATGACTTCTCCGGCGCCACGTGGGCTTTCATCGTCTGCACCACGTCCTGAAACTACAGCCCGTCGTCACTGGGCTTGTCCGGCCCCACCAAATCACTCAGCAGTCGATAATGTTCCGTTGATAGCGAGGCGAGCAAGATCGACTTTTGCTTGCCCTCGTCGTCCACATCATCGCGTGGAAATAGCACCGCAATTGTTCCGAAAACAATTTGAAGTCGTCTCCGACGAAAACGGGCACCCGTCCGTGCGCCGTGCCCCGACTATCAACCATCCTCGTCGCCAATGTGATGTCCGGGGGAGCAGTGAGACACGGAGAGTCGAGAGGGTTGTCGTAATTCTGTTTATTGTGTTCCCGGATGCACACTACTACGAGCCTCTTGCGGGCGACGATGGATTGGGATCGGATCACCGCTCATGGCGGAGTGCATGTTTTCGTCAGCAATGACTTTGAGTTGTTTCTGTAGCAATTGGATTGCCAGGCGCACACGGCACCAGGAGACTCATCGCAGCTCGCGCGGTACGAGTTCGATCACCTGGCAAGGAGCCCAGGGGAGCGCATCGCGAGTTTCGCCGCATGGGTGAGACATCTCGCCGTCGCCTGCATGGCAGGCCAGGCTCCATGATCGTTTTATTGCTGGATTGCAAGACTCGGACATGGTTTCGGCGATACTACGGCTGAAGTACGAGGACATTACGTTCAATTCAGCGGTCGGGATGGCATCGGCCGTCTAACAGACGCTGAGAAATGTCCGAACCATTGCCGGCCAGAGCCTCATAGGTGGTCCGGAGGTCCACGTGGCGTGGGACAACCCCGATGACCCGGGGCAAGACCTGCAACCTGTGCGAGACCACCCCGATGACCCGGAGCAAGACCTGCAACCGATGCGAGGTTTTGTACTTGATGTACGCTTTTCCTTCCTGGAGCGAGACCTGCAACCTGCACGGGGCAACCCGGATGACCCGGGGCGGGACCTGCAGCCGATGGTGAACCTGTTTTCAACTGGTCCGAGGGTAACAAGACCAATGACAGTGGAGATTGAGATGAACAAGACACCGATCGTTTTCCAAATTGATACCGGGGCCGCGTTGTGGATCATTGGCGAACATACTGCTCGTGGCCTCCACGGTCTTCGTCTTATCAGGTCGACCCTCACGCTGTACATGTACATCGGCAAAGCGATTACGCCACTAGCTGTGACAGACGTCTCGGTGACCTACCATGGTCAAAGCGCCCTGCTCTCGCTGTTTGTGGTACAAGGGGAGGGGCCGGCGCTTTTGGGCCAAGACTGGCTGACTAGCCTCAGGCTAGACTGGACGACGCCAGCCATTCACCTTGGGCGTCCCGTGCCGAGCCGATTATAGAGTCGGTGGTAGTAGGTTCCTCTTTCGGAGTTCGTACCTCCAGGTGCGCCTGTGTCTCCTTCGGGCCCCTTACCTCCGTTTGGGCCTGGGCCTCCCTCGAGACCCGAGGGCGAGGACCCGGTGGCAGGGGCCGCGGCGGTACAACATTGGTGTCCGTTCCTTGCTTCCTGCAACTACAATATACGGTTCCGGAGCAACGGGGAGCATGCCAGCTGCGACGGGCTCTCACGCTTGCGTTGCGCGGAGGGTCCACCTTCGTCTGGATCAACCAACCGGGTTGATGTGTTGGCACTGTGCCAAGTCCAAAGCGAACCGGTCGCATCCAAGAAGTTCGCGATGCGCGGCCATCGACGTTGTCCTCTTCGACGTTCAGATGAGGACCTGCACGCAAGTCGCCTCGACGTCGTTACAACCAAGAGGCTTGCTTGCAGCGTGGTTCATGATTTGTTACTGGTTGTATGTTTGACTCTCGCAGCACGAGTGATTAAGCATGACGTTATAAAAGCAAATGCCGACAGTCCGCGTGTGAGCAAAATGTGTTTGATTGGGATCAATGCTTTCTTTGATGTGAAGAACTTGCGGACGATCGTTGCGAATAAAGAGGTCTTCCAGATCCCGGTCTTCGATGACAGTCCGCAGTTCGCTGCAGCCTCATGTGTTAAAATTATACTGTGGGAACGCGCTGTACGTAAAGAAAAGTTTGCATCTGCGCAAACGATGTTTCTGCTGCTGTATGACGTTGCTATTCGTCCAGCTAACGCTGATCGTCCGTGTGGACGTGCATTGAGATATCGGCTTGTTTTGCTGTGACCTGAGGTGTCCGTGGCAGGGGCAGTGTTGCGCCCGGCGCTGGTGCGTGGTTTTTGTGTGGGACTTTCCCGGTTCGAGTTGCATGTGGAACTACGGCGCTGTTCAGTGTCACCCTCCCGTTCATCTTGCAGGGGCCTCGTGTTATCTTCCCAAGCTCCCTCCAGCGATGGCGCCCTCATATCATGTCTGGCGGGCTCAGCGTGTTAACCTATTTCTGTCCGTGGGGGACGAGCGAGCTTGTCGGCCAGGGGCGCAGGAGGTTCGTCTGAGCGTGTCACCTCGACCTAGCCAGAAGGCTTGTCAGTGGGCCGTCTGGTGGCACCTCTGCTGCATAGTTATACTGTGCTCCCGAACTTCCTTCTTTATTTCTTTAACACGGCCATTGTTATTAGGGTCTGCTCACACCATTGACTTCTTCGTACAATTCAGTACTCAAGCACCCGGTCCACTGAATTTGGAATTCAACTCACTCGCACCAACGCGGTATATGATGTGATGGGAATAGAAGAGTGAGTTATGGGCCTGATTAAAACAATGGTATTATTGTACCAGGTTGTGCGGATGAAGCACGCTTTCTTTTGTGCCATCTCATCTGGGTTTGATTCTCAGCCCGACCATCATCCCAGGGTTAGATCAAGCGACGTGGTACTTGGAAGATTTTACATGATTGATGTCATTTTGTTCCTCTTTGCTTTTTGTGTCATAGTGTCCTTATTTTTCGCCAGTTGCTTTTTGTGTCATGGTGCCATTGCTTTTGCTGAGTGCCGTTTTGGCACTAGTTGCTTTTTGTGTCGTTGGGCCAATGATTTTTGATTATTGTCATTGTCATTTTATAATCATGCTTTTAGGAGGGAGGAGTGTGGTGTATTGGCATAGAGCGTTGAGAGGGTGTGGAGGAGTTGTGATAATAGTCACGTGTCTGCAATGCATATAGCTGTTCACGCCCGCTCGAGGCTCGTAGTAGTGTGCATCCGGGAACGCAATAAACAGAGTTACGACAACCCTCTCGACTCTCCGTGTCTCACTGCTCCCCGGACATTACAATAATGATGTCTTGCTAATTCCATATTACTGCTCACAGATTTACCAGAGCATGGACTCAAAGTAGAGAACCCTCCCAACCCTGAAGTTCTGAGCTGTGATCAAGTACCTGCATAAGAGAGGCTTGCTTCCCAAGCAAATACATATGGATATTGTAGTGACAACAGGATATGATGCTCCTTCGTATTCCATGGTAAAGAACTGGGTAGCTGAGTTCAATCATGGCAGAACAAGCTGAACACAGTTCAGATCGTCCTGTTGAGGTGCAATGCCAGAAATGATGGACCAGGTGCATGAAGTAGTGATTAAAGACAGACGAGCAACCATTAGGCACGTAGCTGAGACATTGGGTGTCAATTTTGGTTCTGTTCAATCTATCCTCACAGACAAATTGGGCATGGACAAGGTGTCAGCACAGTGGGTTTCCCCGAATGCTGACTGGACTAGAAAAGAGCTTGTTCAGGCATTTCCCGTGAGCCTTTGAACAGTTTTTGAGCCGATCCAGATGACTTCCTCCAGCTGATTGTCACCCACGATGAGACGAGGGTTCACTACTTTGATCTTGAAACCAAGCAACAGAGCATGCAGTGGAAACGCACAGGGTCCCCAACCCCACAAGTGTTCAAGACGACATCATCAGTTGGAAATGTCGTGGCCACTGTTTTGGGATTGTGGTGCTGTGATGATGGTCGACTTCTTAGAAAATGGAAAGACTATTAACAAGGAGTACTATTGTGATGAACTGCACCAGTTGCATGATGCAATTAAGCAAAACAGGCAAGCGGAAAACTCAGCGCACGTCCCCTCAACGCACGTCCCCTCTCACCAGATCTAGTCCCATCCGACGTCTTTTAGTTCCTTCACCAAAAACAACGGGACAAATGCAAGAACGACAATGCTGTGATGGCAGCTGTAGAGCACTTCCTGGAAGGAGTTCCATAGAATGGGCATAGCCAAGCTGGAGGACCGATGGATGAAGTGCATTGCCAGAAAAGAATATTCTGTTTAGAAATAAAAGTGATTATGTTGTTTTCCTTGTTGAGCCACAAATAAATTGATCACCCCTTGTAATTTTTGTTGCGTGATCTGGCTCATAATATTGCCTCATAAATGGATATTTGGTTCTTCAGGTGTCAGGTGTAGCTCCAACCTTACCCCCCAAGAGGCTCATTGGAAAACTGGATCGTGAGTTTGTGTCTCAACGGCAGCGTGGCCTTCAGGCTTACTTGGACACGCTCCTTGCTCAACCCTGCCTTGCTTGCTGTGAGAATGTACGCCGATTTCTCGACCCAACTAGCTACCCTGACAGCTACACTGGTAATTGGTAAACATATGAACAACCAACTTCATTGATTGAATGCTGTCTGCAATACGTAATTTTATTCCATTTGAGGTAACTATGCCATTGTTGTAGCATCCTAATCCATCTGAAAGCTAGTGATGGTCTACCTCAGTGGACAAGGTGCACATTGAATTTTATTGACTATAAGTTGATAGCTTGTTTACCGCTGTGAGAAACGTGCTGACGTTTTGACCGTGAGTACATGTTTTGCTTTTTTTGCTCTGAAGGGTTGATGTTCAAAACGTCGGTCTCACCGTGTTTTCCACATCAGGAAACCTGCTGTTAACTTATCGTTGATAAAATCCATTGTGCCATTAACAGTTGAACAAACTCTTTGCACACTCCCTGTGTCATCTTCTTGTTGCCTTTTTCCCCATAGAACTGGCCTTGCAGCAGGTTTCCATGTTTTTTCGCTCTGAGCCACGCTGGGAGGTTCTTGAGCCTCTGAAAGATATAGGTGAGTTTTAAGATGTGCCATTAGAGCTGAACCGATTGATATCAGAATGAATAAGATCGAGCCTCACAAGGGTCTGATTTTCTTGTTGATCAGCTCAACTGATCGACTGCAGATGAATGCTGTGGATGAAGGCCTTTCTGTTAGATAAAAGTTAAGTTGTGCCTGTTGGGTTGGATTTTAGTGGTTGTTGTGGTGATGGTGGTTGTGTGCTGCTAAAGCAGGGGTTCCCAACCTTTTTTACTGGGGTACCATTTCACATGTTCGTGGTCCCACCGAGTACAACTGTACCAAAATTCACCTAAAATAGTGTTTATTTGTGATACAGATATGACAATGGGGAGTTAAACAATACTATAAATTCACAACTATGACATTGAGCAATCTGATCTGAACAAAGGAATGATACAGTAAGTACCTATTTGATTGTGTAAAATGTCCAGTCAATGGGATGGTTCAGTTTGCTTCTTGCTCACAAGCAGGTCGATGTAAGGCTTTGTTTTGGATAAAGCGCACCAAACATCATGTTCAACATCCAGTAGGGATCTTTGTTTTGTTTTTAGAATAACGACTGACGAGAACCCAGCTTCACACAGCCATGTAGATGGGAATACTATGAGCGAATGAACAGCCAGGGCAGCTAGCTTAGGGTAAGACCCCAACATTCCACACCAGAAGTCCACAAGATTCATCTCGTCAAACTGATCTCGGGCTGTGGAGTCGTTCTGGAGATCACTCAAGCTTTCCTGCAGTCCTGTTCCAGGTGGCAAATCCAATGCATTAATGCGAAATGGGTTGCGAATCATTTTCAGATCCAGTTCCTTGAGATTTGGAAAATAAGAATTTAATTCCTCATCCAAACAAGCGAGGTGATCTTTTACCAGTTGTATGAACTCCCTTGGGGGATTCTTTTCACGCTTCTGAAGAATATCGGCCGTGCAAGAAAACATGACCACCACTCCCGCTTCAACATTCGTCTTCCACAGACGGAGTTTTTCCTGAAACCCCTTGACCTTGTCTATGAAGTCAATGATAGTCGCGCCAGTCCCCTGAAGACACTTCTTCAGGGCGTTTAACTGAGAGAAAATGTCGACCAAATAAGCCAGGTGCAATGCCCAGTCGGAGTCGTTCAAAGCAGTGACGAAATCGACAGTCTTTGGTTTTCCATCGTTTTCGAAGAATTCACGAAGCGAAGCTCGCAGTTCACACACGCGCTCTGCCATATTTCCACGGGATAACCATCTCACCTCAGTGTGGAATAAGACCTTCATGGTCAGAGTCAAAATCCTCGCAAAGTTTCTTGAAAAGTCGCGAATTGAAAGCCTGGGATTTCACATGGTTCACAATTTTGATCATGGTTGAGAGAACATCAGTCAATGGCTTGGGGAGCACCTTGGCTGCGAGTGCTGCGGTGGATCGTACAGTGTAGGCCGCGCACTTCAGGGGCAACTGCCTTCACAAGCGTTTGGAAACCTGATCTGCACCCCAATATAGCTGGAGCACCATCTGTAGTACAGCCTTTCAGATCAACCCATGACAGCCCAACTTGATCAAAGACGGAAGACGCCTCTTCGAAAATGCCCTTTGCTTTCGTTGTGGTTTTAAGCGTGCGGAAAAATAGTATTTCATCCTTGAACTTGGCTTTATGCACGTACCGAACGAACGCTAACGGTTGGGCACAATTTGCCACGTCAGTTGACTCATCCAATTGCATAGAAAATCTGCATGGAGATGCCTTGATTTCTGCCACCACCTGGTCACGAATATTGGTTGACATTTCTTCAATGCGCCTAAGCCTGGTGTTGGCGCAGTGGTTAGGACAGTGGCTTAGGACCCAAAAGGTCCTGAGTTCAATCCCCGTTGGGACACTGAAGTAATATATGTATATGAGTAATATATGGTCGGCGAAATGAGCACCAGTTGTACTGGGCCCGGTGTATGCCCCGGTTAGAATAGGTGTACCATATCCCTGTGTGTCGTAAGAGGCGACCAGGGTTGCGTCAGGAAGGGCATCCGGTGTAAAAACCAATGCCAAATCATTATGCGGACAACAAAACGAATTTCCATACCGGATCGGTCGAGGCCCGGGTTACCAACGACCGCCACCGGTACCGGTGGTCAGCAGGGTACCAGTGGAAATTGTGCTACTGCTGGGCGAAGGAGGAGAAGGAGACGGGGAAGGCGAGTTCGGAGGCAGTGGGAGAGGGGGAAGGGTAGAAGTGTGGAGGTGAGAGTTGGAACTCTGAATGTTGGGACGATGACTGGCAAAGGGCGAGAGTTGGCTGATATGATGGAGAGAAGAAAGGTGGACATACTGTGTGTACAAGAGACCAAGTGGATGGGGAGTAAGGCTAGGAGCATTGGAGGTGGTTTCAAACTGTTCTACCATGGTGTGGATGGGAGGAGAAATGGTGTCGGGGTAATCCTGAAGGAAGATTATGTCAAGAGGGTATTGGAGGTGAGGAGAGTGTCTGACCGAGTGATGAGTGAGAAGTTGGAAATTGAAGGGGTGATTATGAATGTCATCAGTGCATATGCCCCACATATGGGGTGTGAGATGGAGTATAAAGAAGATTTCTGGAGTGAGTTAGATGAAGTGGTGGAAAGTGTATCCAAGGATGAAAGAGTGGTGATTGGAGCAGATTTCAATGGACATGTTGGGGAAGGGAATAAAGAGGATGAGGAGGTGATGGGGAGGTGCGGTCTCAACAAGAGAAATGTGGAAGGGCAAATGGTGGTAGAGTTTGCAAAAAGAATGGAAATGGCAGTGGTAAATACGTATTTCAAGAAGAAGGAGGAACACAGGGTGACACACAAGAGTGGAGGAAAGTGCACACAGGTGGATTACATCTTAAGTAGGAGATGCAACCTGAAAGAGATTATTGACTGTAAGGTTGTGGCAGGGGAGAGTGTAGCTCGACAGCATCGATTGGTGGTCTGTAGGATGTCTTTAGAGGTGAGGTTGAGGAAGAGAGTGAGGGCTGAACCAAGGACCAGATGGTGGAAGCTGAAGGAGGAAGACTGTTGCGTGAAATTTAGGGAGGAGGTGAGACAGGCGTTGGATGGTGGTAAAGATGGGTGGGATGATTGGGCAACGACAGCAGAAGTTGTGAAGGAGATAGCAAGGAAGGTACTTGGTGTGACATCTGGACAGAGGAAGGAAGATAAGGAGACTTGGTGGTGGAATGGGGAAGTACAGGAAAGTATAAGGAAGAAGGGGTTGGCGAAAAAGAAGTGGGATAGTCAGAGAGATGAAGAAAGTAGGCAGGAGTACAAGGAGTGGTGTCGAAAGGCAAAAAGAGAGGTGGCAAAGGCCAAGGAAAAGGCATATGATGAGCTGTATGAGAAGTTGGATACAAAAGAAGGGGAAAAGGATTTATATCGATTGGCAAGACAGAGGGACCGAGCTGGGAAGGATGTGCTGCAGGTTAGGGTGATAAAGGACGCAAATGGGAATGTGCTGACGAGCAAGGAGAGTGTGTTGAGAAGGTGGATGGAGTACTTTGAGGAGCTGATGAATGAAGAAAATGAGAGAGAGAAGGTTGGAAGAGGTGGAGATAGTGAATCTGGAAGTGGGATGGATCAGTAAGGATGAAGTGAGGACTGCTATGAAGAAGATGAAAAGTGGAAAGGCGGTTGGCCCAGATGGTTATACCAGTGGAGGCATGGAAGTGCTTAGGAGAGATGGCAGTGGGGTTGTTAACCAGATTGTTTAATAGTCTTGGAAAGTGAGAGGATGCCGGAGGAGTGGAAATTAAGTGTACTGGTTCCGATTTTCAAGAACAAGGGTGATGTGCAGAGCTGTGGAAATTACAGAGGGATAAAGTTGTTAAGCCACACCATGAAGTTGTGGGAAAGAGTAGTGGAAGCTCGGTTGAGAGGAGAGGTGACGATCTGTGAGCAGCAATATGGGTTTATGCCAGGAAAGAGCACCACTGATGCGATGTTTGCTTTGAGAATGTTGATGGAGAAGTATAGGGAAGGCCAGAAGGAGTTACATTGTGTGTTTGTGGATTTAGAGAAAGCTTATGATATGTACCTATGTACCTATGCATATGTATGTGTATATATGTATATATATATATATATATATATATATATATATGTATACATATATATATATATATATATATATATATATATATATATATATATATGTACCTATGCATATATGCATAGGTACATAGTGATGTCGGGGAATAACCAGTGATGTCAGATATATATATATATATATATATATATATATATATATATATATATATATATATATATATATATATATATATATATATATATATACTTGAGAAGTATAGGGAAGGCCAGAAGGAGTTACATTGTGTGTTTGTGGATTTAGAGAAAGCTTATGATAGGGTGCCAAGAGAGGAGTTGTGGTATTGTATGAGGTAGTCGGGAGTGGTGGAGAAGTATGTGAGGATCGTGCAGGATATGTATGAGGACAGTGTGACAGCGGTGAGGTGTGCGGTAGGAATGACGGACCAGTTTAAGGTTAAAGTGGGATTGCACCAAGGATCGACTCTGAGCCCTTTCCTGTTTGCAATGGTGATGGACAGGTTGACGGATGAGATCAGACTGGAGTCTCCATGGACTATGATGTTCGCGGATGACATCATGATCTGTAGGGAGAGTAGGGAGCAGGCTGAAGCGAGCCTTGAGAGGTGGAGGTACACACTGGAGAGAAGGGGAATGATAGTCAGTAGGAGTAAGACGGAGTACATGTGCGTAAATGAGAGGGAGGGTGGTGGTATGGTGCGGTTGCAAGGAGTTGAGCTGGGGAAGGTGGATTGGTTTAAATACTTGGGATCAACTGTCCAAAGTAACGGAGAGTGTGGGAGAGAAGTGAAAAAGAGAGTGTAGGCAGGATGGAGTGGGTGGAGAAGAGTTGCAGGAGTGATTTGTGACAGAAGGGTAGCTGCAAGAGTGAAGGGGAAAGTATATAAGACGGTAGTGAGACCAGCTATGTTGTATGGTTTGGAGGCGGTGGCACTAACAATAAGACAGGAAGTGGAGGTGGCAGAGTTAAAGATGCTGCGATTCTCGTTGGGAGTGACGAGGATGGATAGGATAAGAAATGAGTATATTAGAGGGACAGCGCAGGTAGGACAGTTTGGAGACAAAGTGAGAGAGGCGAGATTGAGATGGTTTGGACATGTGCACAGGAGGGAAACGGAGTATATCGGGAGAAGGATGTTGAAGATGGAGCCGCCAGGCAGGAGGAGAAGAGGAAGGCCAAAGAAGAGGTTCATGGATGCGGTGAGGGCGGACATGCGGGTGGTTGGAGTGTCAATGGAAGATGTGGAGGATAGAGCGAAATGGAGACGGTTGATCCGCTGTGGCGACCCCTAACGGGAGCAAGCCGAAAGAGGAAGAAGATTTCTTCAATGCGCCTCTGAACTGTGTTGTTTGACAACGAAAGAGAATTGAGCTTCTTGGCGCTTTGTTCTCCCAGCATGAGACATACGATATCCTTTGTGGCGGGAAGGATGAGGCTTTCACCGACGGTGTGAGGTTTTTTTTCTGTTCTGCAATTCGTAGTGCAACTAAGTAGGATGCCTTTACGGCTGCCGTGGACTGCTGTTGAAAACTGCCGCTGCCGTCGAAGCGTGCTCTTTTCATGGCATTTTCCTTCCGACGAAAAAAAATCATGGTCCTTGTCGCTGTGTTCAGGATGAACAGAATCAAAATGGCGCTTCAATAGACTTGGCTTCATAGATTGATTGCCGAGAACTTTTCCACAAATCACACACTGTGGAGCTTCTAATTCACCTTTTTGGATGGAAGTGAAGCCTAACTTGAGATAACTCTCCGAATATTTTCGCATTGACATGATGCTGGTGAACGATAACGGTAACAATAAGCCGGGCATTAAGCAATGATGACAGTGTGGCGTGTAGAGACAAAACGAATAATAAGACTTGTGCACAATGGCCAATAACAAACAGCTGTCAGTGTACAGCCGCTTTCGATTGAAATTTAATTATTGTGCACAAGCTGCATGAGAGAGAAGTAAAATAAAAACTACGTTAAAAAAAAAGCACGTTCTGCGTACCACCGAGAAAGTCCAAATGTACCACCTGTGGTACGCGTACCGCAGGTTGGGAACCCTGTGCTAAAGTGTCGTCCACCAGACGGCAGTCTCCTCAGGTTAACCCGAGGCAGCCCCTTCGGTTGGATGCCTGGAATGTCCTCTCTCCAAGAGAGGATGACCACCTGTCTCTGCTGTCATCTGATCTCCAGTGTCTGGGCATCAGTATTGCAACACTTTGAGTTTCTTGCAGAGCACTTGCCAAGTGGTTTATGCACTCAATCAAGCACTCCATTCAAAACTGTTGATAAGGAATGGCTGGCTTGGCAAGCACGAGCTAGCTGCTTGGTAATTGAACAAACCCCTGGACATCTCGATGTCATACAGTAAATATGAAACGCCGAAAAGTTTTTTTTAGTTGGGGACTTCAAATATTAATCATGAGGATTTTTGTTAAAATTAAATCGTACCTTGTTCAGTTTTCAACGTGTTGTTTATGTTTTTAAAATGTGCATGAACCCAGAGGTGCTGTT
This sequence comes from Eptatretus burgeri, assembly GCF_056783735.1. Taxonomy (NCBI): domain Eukaryota; kingdom Metazoa; phylum Chordata; class Myxini; order Myxiniformes; family Myxinidae; genus Eptatretus; species Eptatretus burgeri. The sequence continues at coordinate 740,236 of NC_140973.1, forward strand.
GAGTGTATGAAAGTAGCCGCATACGTTTCATATAAACTTTAAAGTGGACATACACCTAACTTATTTCACGTGTGCATGTGCATTTCAAAGTGGATATACAGTTGTGGCCAAAAATATTGGCACCCTTGCACTTTTTTCAAACAATGCACCATTTCTTCTGGAAAATTGTTGAAATTAAAAATATTTTGGTGTCTACAAATGTATTTCTTTAGTTTGTTGTGAAACAAAATAAAAAAGCTGAAAAAATTACTAAATCTTAACTTATTCCACACAAATCCTAAAATGGCCCAGACAATATTATTGGCACCTTTTTAGAAGTTGTTAGACATAATTAGATTTCAAGCAGGTGATTCTCCTTTACTTTGGAATTGAACTCACCTGTGGTGAGTTGCAGGTGCCTGCAATATAAAAATCACTCCTTCAACCAGTTCAAATGGAGAAAAGGAGTCATTCTGCTGTTTTATGTCACTGTGTGTTCCGGAATGAGTATGGAGAAAAGAAAGAAAACCAGAGAATTATCTGAGGAGGTCAGACACAAGATTGTAGCCAAGCATGGATAATCTCAAGGTGACAAGTCCATCTCCAGAGATCTTGATGTTCCTGTATGCTCAGTACGCAATGTCATCAGGAAGTTTAAGGCCCATGGCACTGTAGGCAACCTCTCTAGACGTGGCCACAAGAGAAAACTTGATCAATGATTGCAGTGAAGGATTGTTCGAATGGTGGAGAAAACGCCTCTGAACTGCCAAACAGATTCAAGCTGACCTTCAGACACAAGGTACGACAGTTTCAACTCGCATCATCCGTCACCAACTCAATGAAAGGGGGTTCCATGGTAGGAGACCAAGGAGGACCCCACTGCTGAGAGACAGACATAAGAAAGCCTAACTGGAGTTTGCCAAAACACACCTGAACAAGCCAAAATCCTTCTGGGAGAGTATCATGTGGAGAGATGAGACCAAATTAGAGCTCTTTGGTGAAACACATCATCTCTAGGTTTTCAGAAAACAAAATTAAGCCTTCAAAGAAAAGAACACCTTTCTACAAGTCGAACATGGAGGAGGTTCAGTGATGTTTTGGGGTTGCTGTGCTGCCTCTGGCACTAGGTACCTTGAATGTGTGCATGGCATCATAAAATCAGGAGATTACCAAGGAATTGTGGAGCGCAATGTTCAACCCATTGTCAGAAAGCTGGGTCACTGTCATAGGTCATGGGTCTTGCAGCAGGACAATGACCCCAAACACACTTCAAAAAGCACCCAGGAATGGTTCAAGACAAACGCTGGACTGTTCTGAAGTGGCCAGCAATGAGTTCAGATCTAAATCCCATTGAGCACCTGTGGGGAGATCTGAAAACAGCAGTTGGTAGAAGGTACCCTTCAAATCTGGGAGAACTGGAGTAGTTGGTACAAGAAGAGTGGGATAAACTGCCAGTAAAGAGGTGTAGGAAGCTCATTCATGGCTACAGGAAACCCTTGACTGCAGTTATTTTGTCCAAAGGCTGTGATTCCAAATATTAAGTCGAGGGTGTCAATAATTTTATCAATGCCATTTCTTTTCATTTTCTGATTTTAAAAGGATTGATTAAGTTCTGAATCAAAAAAAAGGTTCGGTAATATGAACAGTGAGATAAAGAATTGTGGAGACCAAATACTTTTGTCAATTTCAACTTATTTTTTGGAGAAAATTGTGAGTTATTTGAAAAAAGTGCAAGGGTGCCAATATGATTGGCCACGACTGGATGCATAATGAAACGGAAGACCAAGAAGGAACCCAAAGAAGTAAAGAGAAAAGATTGAGTCATCAGGAAGAACATGGATAGGATTTGGGTTTCAGCCGCTACTCCACAACCCTCATACCCATCCAGGTGCAGTCAAGTGAGCCATACAGGAAAATTTCTCCAAGAATTCACTTCTCCTTAGAGAGATAGATAAAGAAAGAGTGGAATAGAGAGTAAAAGAGATGAAAGGGAAGAAATGTTGAAACCAACCACTTGCTGCTGAGAAGGTTTCCATCGTTGAACCCTCATCATGTTCTTTTCTTTTAGTCCTGGAAGTGATTTTGCTTTTACTTGTATCCTAAAACACATGGGCACATTCTGTTGACTTTGATCCTCAATCCAAAAACTTCATAATCATTCCATATTGCTTCTGGAATTGCAATAAGGGGTAATGGGAGTACGATAGACTAGTTATTTCATTTATAAATGAGTAGCATAATTGTTTAGTTTCTGTATAGAATAGTATGACATGTTGAAGCCAGTTTTAGCAGTGGACTAATGGTGCCCTTCGTCCTTTTGTAATGGGTCTAAAATCCCCCGCCATTCCTCGACACCAATCCTCGAAACTGTTCCACATTGGTAAACTCTGTTTTCCTTAGAAATTATTTAAGCAGTTACTGTGCAGCGAACCCCTTGAAGGTTTTGACGATCGTGAACGGTGGAGGCAGAGCACCTCGGTGGCTGCAGGCGGTAAGGGACTAATCTGAGAGCAGTTGAAACATCCCTGGAGAATAGAAGCCTTGAAGCATGGCCCAATCGCCGCACACGCCTAGGTACGGTCATCAAAGCTTATAGAAGCTGTACGGTGGAAGCCTCGCAGGAAAGAGCTAGAAGAACGGGGCGGAACGCAACAGCTGCGAGACAAGGTTTCAGGAAGAGCTGTGACGGCCAATCATTTTGAAAGTGTGTGAGTGCATTTGAACAACGGTGATGGACAGAGCTCCCAAGAGAGTTGCATCATGTCCATTTGCTGTGTGGCCAGAACCACCACCATCAGTGACACCATCCCGTGTAAGCATCGCCATGGGAAGATTTTTTAGATTTGTGACCTCTCTCCTGTCTTAGTGCATGTTCATGAGTTGGTCGAAGTTATATCTCGTAATTTGTAAGGATTATGGGCTTGGGGGGTTTCGTTTTTATATTGAGAATTATCATCCCTGATACCATTGCTTCCTTGTTCTCCTGCCCCTATTCTTTAAAACCTGTTTCTCTCTACTACTAAAGTTTCGGTCTGGTGCACTGTCTGGAATTGGGAACTGTATACTACGGTGCCAGTAAAGTCACGACCATTGGAATATTTTTTTTGTATACATTGTCGAGGCTCGTATGAGAGCTAACGTACAACGCATAGCAAGGGGGGCATGAGATGAGATGAGCGGGGCGGGAGTGGGAAGGACAAAACAGTGGGGAACAGAGATATTAGGAGATTTGTGGAAGGGAGAGGGATGGGGTAGGGAACATGTGGTATACAAGATGGACATACAGGGACTTTCAGGAAGGAAAGCAGGGAATTTGAAGGAGCTGGGTTTGGGGTGGATTAACGGGGGGGGGGTAGAAAAGATCGAGGTTTTGGATGGGGGAATATAAGAGATGTTGTTTTGGGGGATTTTTTGTTTTTTAATTTAAGACAAGAAACAGAGTGTGTTTTTGAGAGGGAATAGATTGTGGGGGGGTTAGGAAAGTGGGGAAAATAAGAATTGATGGTAATAGGGAGAGAATGCAAATAAAACGATTGTACATCGAGATGGCAAAGACGGGTAGGCCTCAAGGAGCCTGATAAGACAAGGTTGACGGAAACTCACAAAATAGCACAATTTTTGAAGCAAAACCGAACTAGGAACACAGAAACATGTAGGTGAGAAAATAAACAGTTAAAACGGGACAAATAATGACCGGAAACTTAACTTTGAGAAAGTCGGCAGAGACCCCTGAGAGAAGCTGCCGTAGCTTCAAACCCAGAACCGGAAATTGGCGCAGAAGCCCCTCATTGGGAAGGTATAAACACGGTGGTTCATCAAAGGTCTCGCTGGGCCACAATCTTTCGGACCGCCGAACGCATTGCAGGCGACAGGCTCATAGGAGTTAGTGACGTCAAAAACTGAACTGAAGATCATTTCAGCTTTCCCAGCAGATGACTTATGGTCCCAAGGGTTAAGGGTGATGTTCCGGCGAAGCAACCGAGTTCGCTGGTGATGTTCGTTCCGGCAACTTGCTGTCGTTGATTTCTTTTTTACAACTGTGGAATTCTGGATTTATGGATTTTGATCCCTTCATTCATCATTTAATTTATTTATTTTTCTGCACAAAAGGGATGTTTTGTTTTGTCGATTTTGTTGGCGTTGAGAAATCATCGATACTTGGATGCATTTGGATTTCCTGATGAAATGAATTTTGATTTCTGTTGAGTAGCATGTTCTTTCTCCTTAAAAATTATCAAAGTAAATTTGTATCGCTGGGTTACTTTTTTACAATATTCTTACAAAATATGTGCAAAATGTCAAGAAGAGGGTGCACTCTTTTTTTTAATTAATTTTTTGGGAAGGGAGAGGGTCATTTTCCATATTAGTAGTGTTTTAAATTTGCTTTGTAAAAATTCATATTCTTACTTTCTACTAATTTATACCACATTGTGAGGATGTAACTGTGATTCTACTTTGTACATTTGACTTCACTTGGTTACCCTAAACTTTCATGTTACTTATTTTTTGAGGCTGGCGCATCCGGAAGCGATTCTTCCTCTTGCGACCGAAGGATCAACCAAAGGCCAGGTTACTCCTCAGTTGGGTGAGTATATTCTCTTCTGATATGTTTGAAAAAAAATCATTTAAAATAAAATTGACATCATATCACTGGTTGATGCATCATATTAAATGTGGAAATGTCACAATATTACAAAACACACAAAGTACAAATAAAGAGAACAAAGGATTGTAGGTCACACGTTTCAGCAACGCAGTGGCATTTGGTGGGAAGCAAGACCCATGTTTGGAGTGTTTATATACCTTTTGAGAGAACGGAGTAGGTTCTAGTAGAAGCGTGTGCGTGGAGCACGAGTTGAAAGATTAGAATTGGTGGATATTAATAACAGTGATGGAGGCTGCGGCTGTTCACATCTTCAGTGTGTAATTTCGAACCTGGAATTTATCTGATGGTATGTTGTCTGTGGTAGTTATGGCTGCATGATGTGAGGATGTTTGCCACTGTTGGAGTTCGTGATGATGATTGATTTTGTTCAAGTGTTTGGTATTGGTTGAGTGATCTGGTGTGTAGAGAGGAGTGCATTCATTCATTCATTCATTCATTCATTTACTTACTTATTTATTTATTGTCTGCAGAGTCAAACTGTATCAGGACAAAAGGAACAGTAGAGAGAGGAGGGAAACATGAACTTCAGAGTTGAAGGTCAAGATAAAGGCAGACATTGACAAACAATGGGTGTGGAGAGGAATGAGGGGCAGGGGAGGATGCATTGGGTGGACAAGATTGATACATCAGGAGACTCTCAGGAGGGAAAACTGGAAATTTGGAAGGAGAAAGGATTGGGGTGGTAGGGGGGGGAGGTAGGGGTTAATGATGGTATAAAAGATCCTCTTTTAGATTGGGGACTATTTGAGATGATGGTGAACAGCTGTCTTGAAGAGTGTGAGATTTGTCAGGATTGAAAGACATATTCAAGTGCTTGACCATCTTGTGATTTCTGTCAAGGTCTGAAGAGAGAGTCAAAGCTGCAGCCCACCTGTCTGAAGGATGAGGGATGGTACGGCAGAGCGTGGAGTCATCAGCAAGGAGATAAAGAGGATTTTCCATCTACTCAGAAAGATCATTGAAGAAGATCAGGAATAGGACTTTGCCCAGAATACTGCCTTAGGGGCACTTCAGCCTCGACAGGGAGAGGAGAGGAAAGGATTCCTTTGAGTGCCACACGTTGGCTGCAAGAGTAGAGGAAGGCAGTAAGCATTGTCTGGAGTTGACCTTGGATGCCATAGGTGGAGAGTAAGGCAGGGTATCAGGCTGTATCAAAAGCACAACATATGTTCAGAGATAGCTCTGAACTCATGTCTGACATTGGGGGTCTCAATCTGTTGTTACTCTGCGCACAGGAAGCGAAAAGTGGGGTTAAGCATTCGGTCATGTACGTATCTATCTCCATTTTGTTAAGAGTGTACGTCGAAAACCTTTCAACAGAGGAAATTTAAACTTTACCACATGTTTCATGACCATTTGATGTAGTGCATATTGAGTGTACATTAAGCCTGGTGTCGGCTTGGTGGTTAGGGTGGCTGGCTTTGGATTTTAGGATCCTTAGTTTGAGCCCCGTTGGCCACTGAATTAACACCAGGTAGGGTTCACTCGGCCTGTCATCATTCCGAGGTCGGGGAAATGAGTACCACTGAACTGGTCGAGGGAAACGGCATCGTCACGCCCCAACAAAATGATAGCTACCCGGCAGCCAGGCCCATACACAAGATGGCAACGACGAAGAAGTGCACATTGAAAATGGTAATTAGAATCATTGTAATCACTTCAGCCTTTGTTATGCTCAGCTGGTGAAGTATAGTGAAGAAGAATCCACAAATTGTCGTTTTAACGATCTGATTTTATACTTTATTGATCTATTCTGGTGTCTTTATCAGCCTTGGTAGTTATGAAAGCACTCCAACGAGAATAAAAGCTACTTTGTAAAGGCTTATAAATGTACTCTATAGCAGACTTTTTGAAGTATAATTTGTACACATTTACCTCAGAAGTGTAGATCGATGCAATAAATTTGTCGCCAGAAGAGTTGGCTCACACAAAGTCCCACTCAAGACTACGCTGGGTAAGTATTCCATGAATACAATCTTGATCGAGTTGATTGAGTGTATGCAGCACGTCCAAGGTAGAGTGACCTGGTCTGAAACCAAATTGGTGATCTGAGATGAGGTGGTTGGAGAAAAGGGAGGATTTCATATCAACTGCGATGATGGACTCCATGACCTTGCTGATCATGGGAAATCAGCTGATAGGTGTGAAGTTAAGGGGATCCGTTTTTGCACCTTTGTTATGGAGTGCAGTGATGTTGGCGGATTTCCAAGCTGATGGAAGATGTCTTAGCACAAGCGACAGGGTGAAAAGGGCAGAGAAAGGATGTGCAAGACCAGTAGAGCAGGATTTTAGGACACGTGAACTGATGCCGTCCTGTCCGGTAGCAGTCAGAGTCTCGGGTTGAAAGAACCTTTGCCACCTTCTCATGTGCAAAAGACAGAGTCCAGGGAATGATGGGTTGGAAGAGCAAGTGGTTGGGGACACAAGATTTGGAAGCAAACAACAGAATTGAGACATTTAGCCTTCTCACAAGCGGAGTCGGCTGTGGTTCTTTTTGAGGTCACAGAGGGGAAGGAAGAGTAGCATTCCCCAGAGATAACTTAGCAAGGCACCACCAGGTTTTAGAGAGGAGAGACAAGTTTGAAAGTTCATTCTTGAGGTTAGATAGATGATGTTTTCTGACTCATCTTATATGAGATGGGATGAATCCGAGAGAGACAGAGATAGATTCTGAGGAAGAATTCCCATGCTGAGTTAACATCAGGAGCAGTAGATATGAGAGACCAGTCCTGAAGAGAGAAGGCTGCTTGCAGTCCCTGCCAATCTGCTTGAGTGAAATGCCAGACTCGCCGGTATTGAGGAAGCTCTCTGAGAATAGCCAGAGAAATGTTTACTTTCACAAGCACATTATCAGATGAACTAATTGGAGCAGAGGAAGAGCAGGAGACATTTGTGGGAAAGTTTGTCATCACCAAGTCCAGAAGGGAGGATTTGCCATTGGGAGAAATCCGGGACAGAAAGTTCACAGATTAGGTCAGTTCCATGGGGTCACAGAAGTCCTTTATTGAAGTGCCATGGGTGGTGGGAGAGGTACCAACACCCAGGCAATTTGCATGGTGACAATTTAAATCACCACACATGAGGAAGAGAGAGTTGGGCTGAGTGGTTAAAAGTTTGTCCATGTTGTCTGAGAGAGATGTAGATGCAGTCGTCACTGTTAGGAGCATGGTCCAATACAGACAAACAAGAGATTTGAGCAGAGGGGAAATCTCAGCCAGAGGTACTCCTGTGGAATGGGAGGTGTACGATCAGTACACCTCAGTGGACAATTGGACAGTAAGAAATTGAGTACTTGATGAAAAGTGCAATTCCACCACTGGTGTGTGGTTCAGGCCCATCAAATCTGAGGAGACATTAACAGGGGAGAGACACTAAGGAATTGGGAACGTCCAGTGGGAGGAAGGATTCTGTCAAACAGATGTCTGGTCTATCAGCAGCAGCCTTGATTGAGAGATCTGTCAGGTTAGAGCAGAGACCTTGAATGTTTGAGGTGCACAAAGTTAGAGATAGGGGAGAGGAAGTGTTGTAGGTGGGGAAGGCTTTGGGGTGGGGGTAAAGTTTTGGGTGGGTGGGATGAGGGAGATGGAGAGTGTGCGCGTGTGTAGCCCTGCGATGGTGAGGCGGAGGCTCTGCGAGGGTGGGGAGAGGCATGATGCAGGAACGGTGGACATGAGGCTAAATTGGGTGAGTTGGGGGTGGATGCTTGCTCTGATTCTGGACTCCCAACTTTGACAGATGGAGAAAAATATCATGAGATGGGAGATAAGATCCCTTGTTAAAGGTATGGAGAAACGCTGCACATGTTGGGGGGGGGGGTGGTTAGTGCACCATGCGCCGAGCGTACAAACACCTCTGAAAAGAATGTTGTGAAGAAGAAGAGATATATCGTGGTGCAGAAGGAAAATGTGCGTAGCATTTCTGAAGGAGATGCGAGGGTTGAGTTGCATTTTCGATTTGATTTTAAATGCTTTAACATAGTGGTTCTCAAAGTGGTCCCTACCGCCCCCAGTGGGCACTGGGAACTTTCAGGGCGGGGAGGGCGCTCCAGACTCCACGAGTGATAGGGGGCGCTGGCAATGATTTGGCGGGCACTGGCGATTTAGAGGAGCAGCGGCGATTAGGAGCGCTCATTGGGCTTCCTGCAGTCTGAACAGGTTACCTGGCACCATTCGGCAAATTGGCCATACAATGCCCGTTGCGGTCCTCCTCGTTTGCCGTGGCGCCGTCCAGAGAGGAATTAAAGACGGGTATTGGGACAGGTAGGCCTTTTTGTAAATAATGAACACATTTTAAAATGTATTTATTCTGAAAATCATTAAGTTCTTCAAGCATATTACAGACTTGTTTACCAACAATGCAAGTCAGTGTGTTTTTTTAATACACACATGGTGTGAATACCATATACATGTGTTATGATCTGGCAGAGCAATTCCCAGCGAGGCACAAGTACTGAGGCAGCGCGGCATTGTGTTTTAGGCGCGCGCTGTTGTAGCTACCATTGGAAATGTGAAGAAAATTTTTTTTTTGATGCGCAGGGTGAAAATCGATGCGCGCGCTGAGCAGAGACCGGAAATGTATAATTATTGTTTGGCCTTATCACTGGTGTTAGTCTTTCGACATCTTGGCGTATTGATTTCGTTATTCAAAAAAGCTTCAGGTCCGGTCGGCTTCCAGATGTCAGCCTCAAAGAAAAAGTGTCGTCAGTATTCCGTTGAATACATCAAGTATGGATTCATTCCATCCCTGACGAACACGCAGTTACCGATGTGTTTGTTGTGTGGTATCACGCTGTCCAATGAAGCAATGAAACCATCTCGACTGAGCGAGCACCTGAGTAAAAAGCACAGTGATCAGGCTCGTGCAGAGGTCAGCTATTTCTAATCGCTGAAAGAGAAATTTGAGAAGCGATCCACGGTAACGACAATGTTCAAAGCCAGCCAAAAGCTCATGGATAAAGGACTGGAAGCGTCGTATAAGCTGTCATTGCTCCTCGCCAGATCTGGAAAACCGTATTCAATCGGCGAACAGTTGATCAAACCGGCTGTTGGGGAAGTGATAAAAACTGTTATGGGCTAGGATCCGTATCCAGTTCTCTCGTTGATTGTGCTCAGCAATGATTCCGTGGCCAGGCGGATTGATGAAATGTCATCAGATGTAGAAGATAAGCTGTGTTGTGAGCTGAGAAGCACACACTTCGCCATCCAGCTGGATGAGTCCACATTGTGTGCAGTGAAGCTCTGTAACTCTGCTACGTTCACTTCATCTGTAACCAGGAAATGGTGGAAGAATTGTTGTTTGCCCGCTCTCTCCAGACCGATACGAAGGGTTCTTCCATCTTCCAAACGTTGGAGTACTTTACTGATAAGAACATACCGATGGAGAACATTCTTTCTTGCGCGACGGATGGGGCACCAGCGATGGTTGGCCGCCAGCATGGTTTTATTGCGCTTCTGAAGAACCAGGTACCGTCCGTGTTCGCCATTCACTGTGTCGTGCACTGCCAGCATCTTGTAGCAAAAGCTCTCAGCACCAGAGTTCATACATCACTTCAAATAGTAATCAAAGTAGTGAATAAAATCAAGGTGTCGTCTCTGCATGATCGGCTGTTTCGTCAGCTTTGCCAGGAGAATGATGAACCATTTGAGAGGCTCTTGTTGCATACCGAAGTTCGATGGTTGTCCAAAGGCACTTGTTTGACCCGTTTCCATGCCCTCTTCTCGACAGTGGTCGAGTTTCTGTCGGATTGATACAGAGTTATCAGAGAAAGTGAATGTGATTGAGCATGATGTGGCTTACCTCGTGGACATATTCAGTATACTGAATGATGTCAACAAACAACTCCAGGGTGACCATATGATGCTGATTAAAGCAAAAAGTGATCGGCGCGTTTGTAACAAAGGTGACTCTGCACAGGGAAACCCTCGGCCGCAGAGATATGTACCACTTTCCCCGGTTGGCAAAGGAAACTGCTGTTTCTGATGAAGAGCTGCTCGTTTATTGCAATCACCTTGAGAAGATTCGTGGAGATATGGAGCAGCGTTTCAGAGACATGCTAGAACTGTCGGTGCCAGCATGGGTGATCAACCCATTCAAATGTGACATTTGAGATGTGAAGCGTGAATAACAGGATGAAATTATCAACTTGTGGAATGATGATGAGGCGAAGGCAAGATTCTCGCAGCATGAATATGGCAAATTCTGGATTCTGGAGCGGGGCGTATACCCCGCAATGTGGACAGAGGCAGAACTGCTGCTGATGGCGTTCCCCACATCATACCTCATTGAAATAGGGTTCAGCGCCCTGATCGTGCTGCTGACCAAGTATCGAAACCGCCTTGACATTACCAAGAGGGGCGATCTGCATCTCCAGGTCAGGTCAGGTATGGGAGCATGTGCCAGAACAGCGCGTCGCTGCGTCCACTTTCCGCCGGTACTCCAGGGGCCTCCGTCTGGCCATCCCCCAGGCAGATGCCAGGCCCATCCCCATCTCCTTGAGATGATGGTCAACCTGCTGCAACCACGAGGCACGTGGTCGGCCCACTGGCCTCCTCCACTCATGAGACTCCCTCGCTGAGAGAATCTGGTGAGCAGGATCAGCGTCAGGAAAACGAGCCACATGTCCATACAACCGCAACTGACGCTCACGGACTATGCAGGTAACAAATCTCATCCGAGTCTCTCTCAGCAACCGCTCGTTGGACACAAAATCCGACCAGCGATAGCCAAGGATTCTCCGAAGAGACCTGGTACCAAAGGAATTAAGTCTCCGTCTCAGATCCTTGGTCAGAGTCCAAGTCTCGCATCCATAGAGCAAGACTGGAAGTACCAAGGACCTGAAGACTCGGACTTTCGTCCTCCCGCACAGGTACCGGCAGCGCCACACCCCATGATCCATTGAATCCATGACTCCCCAGGCCCGACCCAGACGTCTATTGACCTCTGACTCGCAGCCAGAAGAAACATGAATATCACTGCCAAGGTAAGTGAATCTCTCCACGACCTCAACATCCTCACCACAAACAGACACAGACAGGACAGCAGCATCCAAGATGTCACCGAAAGCCTGGATCTTAGTTTTGACCCAAGAAACCCGTAATACCAGCGGCTCCGACTCCTCATTCAGCACCTCGAGGGCCCCCAAAAGGATGTCTAAAGTCTCCGCAAAGATGACTGCATCATCTACAAAATCAAGGTCCGAGATCTTGACATTCCCAAACAATGCACTGCAACTTGATCTCTCCGACATCCTCCCTAAAATCCAGTCCATACAAGTGCTGAAAAGTGTGGGGGCCAGTACACATCCCTGACGAACGCCAGTAACAACTGGAAATAAGTCAGAGATGGCACCACCACACTTCACAGCACTCTCAGTACCAGAGTAGAGTTCAGATATCAGATCGATCAGTTTTGGTGGCACCCCACGAAGACCAAGAATCCTCCAGAGGACATCCCGATTCACTGAATCGAATGCTTTACAGAGATCAACATAGGCTGCAAGCAGCCCCTGCCGAAACTCTCACCTGCGTTCGGTGAGGACACGAAGGGCAAGGATACGGTCAATCGTTGACCTCTTTGGTGTCAAGCCTGACTGCTGTGGACGCTGGTGCTCAAGTAGATGGTGGCGAACCCTATCAAGAATTATCCGAGCAAAGACCTTGCTCGGCACTGAGAGCAGCATCACCCCTCGGTAGTTGTTGCAGTCTTGGCGATCACCCTTCCCTTTCCAGAGAGGGACAACAAGGCCCCTCTTCCAGTCAGTTGGGATGATGCCTGTGTTCCAGGCAGAGCACAAAACTGCATGCAACGACACGAGTGCAGCATTTCCACCAGCCTTGAGAAGTTCGGCATGGATGCCACAGATCCCTGGAGCTTTTCCCCGTTTCAACTGGTTCACCGCAGCCCGTGTTTCCACAAGCGAAGGTGGACCACAGTTGATTCGAGGGTCAGCAACAGGGATTGTAACACCCTTGACGTCCAACTCGACAACTGGGGGATCAGCCTGGTACCTCTCTACCTGCATCTCTACCTCACTGAGATGGAGCCAGACGTTTGTAATATCGCAGCGAATCACCAGGCCCACCCTTCACACTAACGGTATTTGGGCCTGTGATAACAGATTCCCAGCTTGCCTCACCTGGACCTGTTCTGCTGAAACATTGTAGGTAGTGCAAAATAAAATAGAAAAGGAAAAGTAAAGTAAAATATTATTCAGAAAATATTTGGCTTGTTATTTTTTCTTCCTATCTACATAAATTCGGACTATCCTATTGCCCACTGGGTGTCCGACCACGAACGATAGGACAAGGGGGCATTGGGCCGGTCCAAGAGGCCAGAAGGGGGCGGTTGTCAAAAATAGTTTGAGAACCACTGCTTTAACAGGAGCATGAAGCATTTATAATGAATGTAGATTCAGTTTGGAGATATTGAGAAAAGAGGGGGTTCATGGCAGGGGGGAAAAACAAAAATGTTGAACCAGAAAGCATAAGGGAATTCAAGTTGAAATGAGGATCATTATGGGGTTAAAGGTAAAGTTTTTTTTTTTTTTTTTTTTTATCTTATTTTTTAATTTTGATTTTTTTTGAAGTGAGGAAAGGAAATAGGATAATGTTGAGGAGGTAGAAGAAGGAAACAAAATGAGGAACACGGAGCCAATGAAATTTCACACTTTCTATCCGAGGATATGAAATGAATGGCAAAACAACAAACAAATTAACATGAAATATTTCATTGGATGCAACAGCAATACCTAGATTAGACACAACAACGTAAAAATGCGACAAATCTTGTTCGGAAAACTTGTTTTTAGTGAGGTGGAAACCTAGACCTCAGATTTTCACCACTACATGCAGAAACCACCCAATGGTCACTCCCCAAGTAGGAAAAACAAAAGTGTTTGTTAACTTATGTAATGTGAATGTTTGTGTGGGTCGGTCAACGGGGAGAGATTTGTGCTCTGACCGTGGCCAAGCTGCCTGTCAAATTCAGGAAGAGTGTGAAAGATTTGGCCTCAGTCTTGTCTTGTGTTGGCGGTTGGGGGGAGGGTAGAACCACCGTGAAGAGGCATCCCAGGTAGTTGAGGGTTCCTGTTGTCGTACCTTTGAAACCACTACATTAAAGCTCCAGGTCCTGCTTCTTCCATCCCCGAAAGTCGGGTTTTTAAACCAGGCATTCTTATTATTAAACGGACACAAACTTTTGTTCCAAGTAAATCGATCATTAGCTTTTCAAACAAACTATTTGTCTTTCACATGCAGCACAAGGCTGTGGTCATTTGGAAAAGGTCGGTAAATAGATTGCATCGAGCTTAGAAAAGGTCTTAGGGTTAAGTCTAGAGTTTGGTATTCATCAGGTATTGATCACCGACCTTCGATATTCGTAGTGGCATCACCAAGATTAATGACGCGCAAAAGACCGAGTCTGGTCACCGAGTTTTGTTACCAATTGTAACCATTTTGGTCGTCAAATGTAACCATTACACCGCCGAGTCTGGTCAACGAGTTTGAATTAAAATAATTAAATTTTGTCATTTTAATTTTTTCCATGTCATTTAATTTAGAGTGCACATGCCCAAAAATATCATCAAGCTTGTATAAACAATGAGCTCATGACTCGTGTAAACTTTTTGAGTATTAAAGGCTTCCACATAACCACGGTCAATGATGAGGACATTGGCTTGAGACTTGTCCTCAAGGACTTGAGACTTGACTTGAGACTTGTCCTCAAGGACTTGAGATTTGGCTTGAGACTTGTCCTCAAGGACTTGAGACTTGGCTCAGGTGACTTGTTGACATCTCTGCTTTGAGGCAATTTTGCATTTCTTTTGGCCATCCTGTCAGCACTCCAATCAATACATAGATAATTTGGGTTCATAGAACACGATACCCGCTTCGTGTTCAAGTATATGGAGGAGGGCCTTGCTGTTCATGGGGATTCCATTCTTGAAAATCGCCGTGAACCTCAAATCTGCAAACTTAAGGGGTAATAGGTAAAATAGGGTAAGGGACTTCAACTTAAATAATTGTCCAATGTGTACCCTTAATTTACAAGTTTCTGCATTGTTTTTGTGCTGTTTCTTTTTATGAATAAAAGTTAAGAACATAAAATAAATCATTATTTTATATTCAGCCCGTGGCTGCTGGTTGCATCATTGCTGGGAGTGCAGCTGCACCGCTTATGCAGTGCCTCCTGTTTCCAGTAATCTGGTACTCACCTTGCCGACGTCAGAAGGATAACAGGCCGAGTCAGCCCAACTGGTGTTAATTTAACGGTGCGGGCTCAAACTCAAAACGCTAAGTTCTGAAGCCAGCCACCTGAACCGTGAAGCCAACACCAAGCTTATTTTCCTGTATTGAGAACATAAAATATTGTTGCGGATTCCGCGCCCGCCGGCGTGCGACGGCCACGTAACTCGAATCGCGGCACGTCGCCCACCGGACGGACAATCCAGTCGTGACCCTCTCGGACTAACGCCGGGAACCAGTCACGGGTGGACCTTTCGGTCTCACCGCGATCGAGCCAATCAGCCCCCGCGTGGGATAGGGTTGCTCGCCAAATTCGAACTACCTAAGTACCCACGCGGAGGGTAGACCGGGCGATCGCACCTCGCCGCAGGTCGACTTCGGACACGGGCCACTTAAGCGACCCGTTCCGTACTATCAGAATAACCGAGCGGTGTTATCGTCGACCTCGACGGTTCGATTAATTATCGGGCGTATTCAGCCCACTACCAACCCTTTACGTGAAGCAAGATGGGGATTCAATGGAGGAAAAGACGAAGCGAAGCGGGAGAACAGTTCAACAATAAAGCACATTTATTCTCGGCACACGGGAAGCACACAAATACAATTCCACCAAATGCACACAAAAAAGAAAACACAATTCCATTTACACAAAAAAGCAAACATAAAAGTGAAAACACAGTGCAGAGCTAATACCGACTACCGAGCACACGGCAACACTTATACAATTCTACTTCACAGACGGCGCCGACAACACATACCCAAAACCAAGGAAAAGAAATACCCTCAAGAATGAGGCAGCCTGAGGCCGAGACCGGGTCGGGCCTACCCGTCTGGTGATGAGACGCGGAGCGGCGATGGCCCCGCAACCCGCGGGCCTCGTGGACAGTGCCTGGCAGGGGGTGGGAACGGGGCCCCCTTGGTCGCACTATCTCAGCGCGGGGGGAAACAGGAGGGGGTTGCTGATGCTCGGGGTATAGAGGATCTTTATTATATGCGACGAGCGTCTCCACCTCGGCCAGGTCGCGCTGTCGGCCTCCCTTGGGTGCAGCTTCCTGCACGACGCGAGCACCCCCTCGTCTGGTGTCGCCGCCTTTCCACCGCTCCGTCCCCTCTGTTCCGACTCCAACGCACACGACGAGCAGCTCCACCGCCCGCGAAGTCTTGACCCTTTGCTTCCGACTCTCCTCTTCTTGACTCTCCGACCTCGTTCTGCTGACTCTCTCGTTCCTCTCTGGTGACTGACGAACACCGTCCTTTTATCCCCCCGTCACTTCGCCTTTGACCCCCTCCCTTTGACCTTTCACCTCGCTCCCCATTGGCCCGAGAAAAAGTGGGCGTGAAGGCTTTTTGATCCACAAATTTGCATATATCGATCGCCCTGGGGGCGGGGCCAATTCGCCCCTCGCTCACCGATTGGACGGCAAAAAGTGGGCGTGTGTCGTTTTTGATCCGTTTTTGAAGCACAAAATCCGTGATTTTGTACACGCTGTTCGACGCGCGTTCTGCATGAGTCCAACACCGGTACCCACAGCGGGGCAAGAACGGTGGCGATGCTACGGTTGTGAGGTGTGCGTGAAGGTCGTGGCGGTTGTGGTGAAGCGGTGGTTGTGGTCGGTGGTTGATGTTGTGGTTGTGATCATGGCGGTTGGTCCAAAATAAAGATAGTAAAAGAAAACCGGCTATCCTAAAGAGTCGCAGCACGTATAAATGACATGTATTCCCACTAGACAACGGGTTTGGGCCTAACTACACATGCACTTACCGAGATACCTCACCTAAGGGACCTGAATGGTAGTTTGCGAATCTGGTAACCACAACACTACCCCTTCCCTTTTTACAGACTCGTCCCGAGTCGTCAAATTTTCGTGTGCCATCATGTGTAGTTTTCCCCTAGTACATTTTACCTACGGATCCCTGAGTGCGACATTCATGGTATTCGTGTCCCCAAAATAAATAACCTGAGGGCTGCGTAACTACCTAAACAAACTCACTCACACGGACGACTTAAATAAAATTGCCGGCGCTAAGACATACATGCCGGGGGCGCACTCATATTTACAGTACATCTTAACCTTAACTTACAAATCTTACACTAAACCATGGCCCAGGATCATTGAACTCTGCAAAAGAAAGCAGTTAGCAGGGAGCCAGGCTGCCCGCATGCAGTCTCTGGCTCAAAACAATGCAGGTGACAGGGAACGTGGCTGGCTGCTCACACGCAGTCCAAGGCCTTCCCTTTTGAACTGAACTCAGTGAACCACAACGGTGCTTGGGCTGCGCAACGCAGTCTCCGTGCCAGCTCAAGTGGCACACGCAATGAACACAACGAATGGATGCATGAACGGTTTGAACTGAATGCAGTGAACCACAACGGTGCATGGGCTGCACAACGCAGTCCCCGTGCCAGCTCAAGTGGCACACGCAATGAGCACAACGAATGGATGCATGGACACAAACACGGTGCACGGGCTGCCACTGCAGGCCCGTGTTGTAGCTGCCAACAGGGCAATTCTCGCAGCTTGCAAACTGTTGCCTTGATCCTGGCGCACATGGAAATGAACAGGGGGGGCAAAGCAAAAATTGAACGGGGCTGGTGAACGTGGGCAGTGGGCATGGCATGGCAAAGGTGGCAGGCAAACACAGCCCGCAGAAGAAGGCCGCTGCAGGCAAACTCAGCCCGCAGAACCAGGCCGGCACAGGCCTCGAAGAAAAACAGCCAGTAGATGAACTGGCCGGCACAGGCCTTGCAGTAACACAGCCAGCAGATGAAGCTGGCCAGCTTTTGCCGTCAGTGGAGGTTGGTGGAGTGAGTGCGGTGGTGCTGGCCACTTGGAAGGCGGGCTCGGACCTACCTACCTGTCTCCCTCCCAACCTATCGCCTTTGCCTGTCACTGTACATACCCACTCCCTTAATTTGTCAAACCCCAATTTAGCCCCAACTTAATTTTTTTTTTTTTTTTTTTTTTTTTTTTTTACTCCCCCACTATAAATCGTCCCCTAACCCCCTTTATCGTCCTTGTTCGGCTAACCTATCCTGTCACCTAGCCTACTCCCAACCCCTACGTTCCCTTCCCGGAGGGGAATAAGGGAGAGCTAACGTCCTGTGCCGAGGCCCAACTCAAGCCTCAGAATGGCCTCCCCAGAGTTCGGCGATCTATAACCAAAGTGGGTCCAGCGGCCCACAACGACAGCGAGGGGATGGATGGTGCGGAGGGGTACATCTCCTAATCTACCCTAACCATTTAACTGTTAAACTACCCCGGGGCTTTCAACAAGCGCCTCTCGCTTAAACTATTGGTTCTAACAACCCAGATTCCCGTCGCCTGTGTTGGTGTCCTCACAATTTCGGGCCTCGCCCCCCAATTTTCTCTCCGTGCCCTCACACGGTCTCCTGGCTGGGACACGTGGCTCCCTTTGGCAGGCACGACCCTCTGCCAATTCCCCAGCTATGGCACCCCCGGGCACTACACTGCCTCCGAGCCTACCAGCTCCCTAACACCGGGGAGTGCCCCCCATGGCACCTCCCCTGAAACGCACACGTGGCAGGCCGGCCTCCCGGGCCCCTTTCCGAGGGTCACCCGTGCCCACAACACTGCCCACGCGGCTAATGGCGCCCCGGGCCCCCGCACCAAGCAGGCGCACCCGTGCCCACTACTCTATCCCGGCCCCCCATGGGCCCATGGCCTACAGCGGCCGACTAGCCTGGTGCCCGGGGTACCCACTCAGCGATACTCACCTTTCGCAGCCACGCTCCCAAGCCCGTCAACAGGGCTCCTGCACCCCTCCAAATGGGTCTCGAGCCTACTTTCCCACCAACAACAAAACGACCTCCATTTTTCAATTTGACTAACCCAGCTAACTCACTCTACAGTGACCCCGGGGTCCCTTGGGCGGGAGTCACTCCTCCCCCCAATCACTCATCGCACCATGCATTCCCCATTCACTCCACACACACAGGCCCGCTGGCCTCACTCACTCACCATGTACTCACCTCACAACTCTCCAACTCTTCAACACACACACCGCTGAACTCTGCCATCCTCCTAACTACATCCCCTAACTAACTCGTGCTCCCACGTCGTCCCTTACACTATAGCACGTTCCTTTTAACTCTACGTAGCTAAGCTACGTCCCCTCTACACATTCACAAGTCTGTCACTGTCTCCAAATTAATCCCATTTTATTTCCCAACCTAAAGCTGGCTACAATCCCTCTAACTAATCCATTCCACGGACTCCATGAGGACTTACCCCTGCCCCATGAAGTCGGTCTAGCTATGCTAACCCTTCCCCCTAACTAGTTTCCATCCTGTGCCCAGGTAAGGGGGTCTTTCACCCCTTGCCCAGGAATCCTTTGCACCCGAAAGTGAGGCTTGTTCTTTTTTTTTTTTTTCTACATGCGCAGCGCCAGCGCGGCAACTCAGAGCTCGCGCACTTTGCACCTGCCCGTGACGTCATGCAGCTGCACGTGCACCTCGTCCCTCCTTGGACGGTACCATCCGGCAGAGATACCCCTCCTGCCGGATTCCAACCCCACGTGCAGCCATGACGTCACCGTGCGCATAAAAAAAAAACACAAGCCCCATGTCTCGAGGGGTTCCCCACGCGAACACATGTGCTTTGCCCGTTGGAGCTTAACACACACGATCGCGTGGAGAACCCGTCCGGTCCAAATCCATTTACCTGCCTAAACTTTGTCCGTCCGCGGGATCGGCAAATCCACCGCGTGCGTTTCCGGACCGGGACTTCACTCTCGCAAGCGAGCACGTGGTGGTCTCGTGCGTTGCACAGCACGAACCGCGTGCTCACTGCTGGGCGAACCCGGCACGGTCCTCGAAACAACCACAGCCGCTACTCGGCTTTCTCTCCTCTGTCGCCGTCGTCGTCTCCATTCCACCCACGCACACCTGCGTGTTACGACGCACACAGTCCACACCATCACATTCACACCGGGAGATGCGGCTGCGTGCTCCCGCATGCCAACCGACATCTCCCTCACATACCGCTCTCTCACACACACGGTCTCCCTTGCACACAGCGACCTTGCACACGGCCGTTCACTCACGCACGGTGCCTCACCACTCACACAAACCATACTACTTACACACGCGGGGGCACTCAACCGCGGTGTCTCATCCATACTCCGTGCCTCACTCACACACGCGGGGGCACTCACCCGCGGTGCCTCACTCGCACTCCGTGCCTCATCCACACTGGCCGTTTCATCCACACACGCGGGGGCACTAACCCGCGGTGCCTCACTCACACTGGCCGTTTTGGGAAGCACGCACCCTGGCACAATCGCCACCTCACCATTCACACACGGGGTCGCTTCCACACACGGGGACGCACCCCGCCTTGCACACACACACAGGGACAACCACACTGGGGATCCGTGTCCCCACAAGGGTCTCCGGGGCCTCTATACCCCCCAAGCTCTCCGTGCACCTGTCCACAGCACCCGTCCCCTCAACCTCGCAAAGCACGACCGAACTCACCTGGTCGTGACTCGCCTCAAGGGGGCAGACTCCCTCCCCTCGTTCCTGGAGGAGGCCATCCAGGTGCTCGCACTGGGTCCCCACCCAGTCCGCCAGCTCACCCCCATTATCCTCCACTACCTCCGTGTGTGTGTGTGCGTCACTTACCCCGTCTTTATCGTGTAGTCTTTCCTCTATTTTGTCTGTCTCCCGTGTCTCTATACATTTTCTCTCCTGGTTCCTTTTTTCTGTCTCTTCCTGGTTCCTTTTCCTTTCCCATCTGAGTCGTTCTTTCTCTCTGAGCCCCATTAGCTGTTCGTTCTCCCTCAGTTTTAGTTGTTCAATTTCACACTCATAGAGTTGTTGTTTTCTTTCCCACTGTTCCTCCTGCTCTTTGTTTTCCAATCTCATCGTTTCTTTCAATTGGCTCATTTCCTTCCTGTGTTTCATTCGCTGTTCTCTCACGACTCTTCCTCGTTTCCTCTCTGTCCTTCCTTCTCCAGTTTCATGGTTTGCTTCATTTGGTTAATCTCCTTTTTGTGTTTCATTTGCTGCTGTCTCATTACTCTTCCTCGTTTCCTCTCCTGTCCTTCCTTCTCCAGTTTCATGGTTTTCTTCATTTGGTTAATCTCCTGTTTGTGTTTCATTCGCTGTTCTTTGTCTATCTCGTACTCCAGCCTCAGCTTTTCTTCCAATTGGTCAACCTCAGATTCATGTTCTTTTTGTTTTCTATTCCATTGTTCCTCTCGTTCTTCCCTCTCCAATCTCGTTGTGTCCTTCAATCTCCTGATTTCTCCTTCCTGCTTCATTCCTTGCTCCTTTACTTTCTCCTCGTATTCAAACCTATTTTTTTCCTTTTGTCGTTCAGTTTCAAATTCATACTCTTTCAGTTTTCTATTCCACTGTCTTTCTTGTTCCTCCTTCTGCAATCTCGTCATTTCTTTCAACTGACTGATTTCTTTCTCCTGTCTCATTCGTTCTTCCTTCATTACTCTTTCTTGTTCCTCATTCTTTAGTCTGGCCTTCGCTTCCAGCTGTTCGATCTGTACAGTGTGGTTTCTTAAAGTTTCATTTTCCGTTCTCTTCCTTTCCTCTTTTAACACTCTCAGTTCGTTTTGTAGTTCCCTCTCTTTGTTTTGGTGTTTCTGTAACTCAGAAACTTTCTTTTCCAATTCTTTTCTCATCTCCGCACCCTCCGACCTTGCTTTGGCTTCGAACTGTTCTTCCGGCTTGCGCTTGTGGTTTTCTACCCGTCTTCCCAGTTCCTCTGTCTCCGTTTTTACCTCCAGTCCCAGCTTATCAACTCTCTTCGTCATGTCTTGAAGTCTTTTCTCACACTCCACCGTTTCGACCTTCAATCCCTCCTCTGTCTCCTCCTGGCTTTCTTTTAATTTTTCTAATACCTTCTTTACCTCGTGTCTCGTTTTACACGTCTCCCGAATTATTTTCTCGCCCGCCCCGACCGCGGGCCTGACAGCCGTTGCACTCCCCCCCAGCTCGTTCGTCCCAGCACGTGGCAGCGCCATTTTCTCGCCCGTGGTCCGCGTTTCGCTCCTCGCCATTGCCATAATGCCTGCCTGCAGGCCTATTGCCCATGCTCTGCATCTCACCCCGCATTTCTTTCATTTGGTTTTTCGCTTCGAGTGCGTTTCCATCCATTTTTTTATTTTCCATTTGTTGCGTATTTCTCTTCATTTCGTTGTTCCTTTCTTTCATTTCGGCATTCCTGTAATCCAGTTTGTCATTTATGCTCTGCACGAGTTCCATAACGTGCTGTATTGTCACCTGCCCTGGCCACTCCCACTGACTACATTTTGCGGTGGGGTTATAATAAAAAAACCGACCAGATGAACTGCATCGATGCCTTTCCCAACCTTCTGGTACGGGTTTCTCTTGCACGGTGATCTCGTCCTGAGCCATGGATTCTACATTACTATTACACATACCTAATCCACCCGGCACCCGCTCGCCTTGAGACGCAATCTTGCTTCTCGTGAAGGGTTAATTTAGCTCGCTCGTAATTTGGAGGGAATCGGGGGTCGCTTCTCTCACCCCTGGACCGATTCCCGTGAATTTAGCCGGAGACAGGAGAGCCCGTTTTCCTGTTCTCCAATACCAGTGCCGCGAGGAGGGCGATGAATTTGCATCGCACGACCTGACACCAGTGTTGCGGATTCCGCGCCCGCCGGCGTGCGACGGCCACGTAACTCGAATCGCGGCACGTCGCCCACCGGACGGACAATCCAGTCGTGACCCTCTCGGACTAACGCCGGGAACCAGTCACGGGTGGACCTTTCGGTCTCACCGCGATCGAGCCAATCAGCCCCCGCGTGGGATAGGGTTGCTCGCCAAATTCGAACTACCTAAGTACCCACGCGGAGGGTAGACCGGGCGATCGCACCTCGCCGCAGGTTGACTTCGGACACGGGCCACTTAAGCGACCCGTTCCGTACTATCAGAATAACCGAGCGGTGTTATCATCGACCTCGACGGTTCGATTAATTATCGGGCGTATTCAGCCCACTACCAACCCTTTACGTGAAGCAAGATGGGGATTCAATGGAGGAAAAGACGAAGCGAAGCGGGAGAACAGTTCAACAATAAAGCACATTTATTCTCGGCACACGGGAAGCACACAAATACAATTCCACCAAATGCACACAAAAAAGAAAACACAATTCCATTTACACAAAAAGCAAACATAAAAGTGAAAACACAGTGCAGAGCTAATACCGACTACCGAGCACACGGCAACACTTATACAATTCTACTTCACAGACGGCGCCGACAACACATACCCAAAACCAAGGAAAAGAAATAGCCTCAAGAATGAGGCGGCCTGAGGCCGAGACCGGGTCGGGCCTACCCGTCTGGTGATGAGACGCGGAGCGGCGATGGCCCCGCAACCCGCGGGCCTCGTGGACAGTGCCTGGCAGGGGGTGGGAACGGGGCCCCCTTGGTCGCACTATCTCAGCGCGGGGGGAAACAGGAGGGGGTTGCTGATGCTCGGGGTATAGAGGATCTTTATTATATGCGACGAGCGTCTCCACCTCGGCCAGGTCGCGCTGTCGGCCTCCCTTGGGTGCAGCTTCCTGCACGACGCGAGCACCCCCTCGTCTGGTGTCGCCGCCTTTCCACCGCTCCGTCCCCTCCGTTCCGACTCCAACGCACACGACGAGCAGCTCCACCGCCCGCGAAGTCTTGACCCTTTGCTTCCGACTCTCCTCTTCTTGACTCTCCGACCTCGTTCTGCTGACTCTCTCGTTCCTCTCTGGTGACTGACGAACACCGTCCTTTTATCCCCCCGTCACTTCGCCTTTGACCCCCTCCCTTTGACCTTTCACCTCGCTCCCCATTGGCCCGAGAAAAAGTGGGCGTGAAGGCTTTTTGATCCACAAATTTGCATATATCGATCGCCCTGGGGCGGGGGCAATTCGCCCCTCGCTCACCGATTGGACGGCAAAAAGTGGGCGTGTGTCGTTTTGATCCGTTTTTGAAGCACAAAATCCGTGATTTTGTACACGCTGTTCGACGCGCGTTCTGCATGAGTCCAACACCGGTACCCACAGCGGGGCAAGAACGGTGGCGATGCTACGGTTGTGAGGTGTGCGTGAAGGTCGTGGCGGTTGTGGTGAAGCGGTGGTTGTGGTCGGTGGTTGATGTTGTGGTTGTGATCATGGCGGTTGGTCCAAAATAAAGATAGTAAAAGAAAAACGGCTATCCTAAAGAGTCGCAGCACGTATAAATGACATGTATTCCCACTAGACAACGGGTTTGGGCCTAACTACACATGCACTTACCGAGATACCTCACCTAAGGGACCTGAATGGTGGTTTGCGAATCTGGTAACCACAACAATATATTTATTTTCTTGAGTTTTTGAGATCATAAAACTTTACTTTAATAAACATAATAAATTTGATCAAATAATGGTGATTACAAAGATGAGTTTATGGAGATGATTGGGGTGATGATCATGTTGGAGCGTTTGAGGGAGTCAAGGATGTTCTGTGGGAATGTTAAATAATTAGGTGAATCCGCAAACTTTTCCTCAATAAATTCATCCCAATACCCCATGAACGGCAAGGCCTTGTTGTACCTTAATTTTAATAAAATGATGATTTGAAATATTGTTTAAAAGAAAAAAATCCGAAAGTTTAGCACAACATAATCAGTCTTAACCAACAACCACCCTTATGCACTGTAACAAAAGAACATCGCAATTTAGGAGATGGAGGCCTGATTGATCGGCATCGTACATCGCCACATTGGCGGCCTCTTCTTCACTCTATGCACATTCCCACCTGCCCGTCCTCTCCTGCTATATATATCGATCATATAGCATGGTTTTTGGAAGTATTATATATGATGAAGGTCATTTGTGTTGTCGAGTCTTCAAGTATATTATTAAATTTAAATAAAGGTTGAAAGGCATCTAAGTTAATTAATTCCGGGTTTTACCACCATTTTCTCCAGCGGCTATTGCACCACCCTATCTATCAAACACGTTGCATTAGTTATTTCTGCCTGTTGTACGTGTCCATTATGACGTCCTTAAAACACGTTTCCTGTTTGGAATGATTTTCAATTTTGTTTGGTTGACAGGCAGACAGAGTAGAAATATTATCTCACTCCTATCTGCGCATGTGCAATCGGGATGAATTCTGAGCCAATATACAGTAAAAGTGCAAACTTGTCTTCTGATTCGTGTTCAAAATATAACACTTGATTGAAATAAATTGATAAGACAGATGGACGGACATGAATCAATTGCTTAACCCCACTCTTCGCTTTGTGTGTGCGGGGTAAAAAGCTTTCCAACGGTCCTCTTTTTATTCGACGACACCATCAACTCTTTTGATTAAAGTATGACGGACACACAGACGGTCGTTTTTCCTTTTAATAATTGATCAGCTCTCCAACAAGGTTGTCAGAACTATTTAATCGTCTGACACTTCAACGGAAACATTTACTGGAAGAGGAAGAATGGAACTGGCAGAATAATTTTCATTGGAAAATCATTTGAGTTTTGATTTTCATCACCAATGAAATGATTTATTTTTGTATTTGTATCAGATGTGATGTTTTATACTTTATATCTCATTTGATATTGCTGGCTTGTACCTTTTTTAATGGCTGTTGTGATTTTATTTGTTCATGTGTTTGTGACAGGCAGAAGTTGGACCTGACAGCTACCTTTCTCAGAAAGATCTTCAAGCAGCCTTGAAGCTTCTCCCCAATATTTCGGTATTGACACAGAAGCAACACATAACTCGAAACGACACCATTTTCCATTCTGCTCCACCACCAATTCATGTTGACAGTGTGTATGGTTTATGACTGTTGAGCATTTTCAATCCATTTATACCTTAATAATTTTGTTGAACCTAGCTTTGAGACCATGAATATTCCAACAGACCCTCCTATTCCTCAGCATCCACATCTGCAGCCAATTGTCCTGGCTGAAGCTGGTGAGAAATCTGCATTGCTTGTACAGCCATTCAATGAGACTGGAGCATTGCGTGACCTTCTCTGCAAGGTTAGGCCATTTTATAAGTAACAACGTTCCACTAATTTATTGGTACTGCAATGGTTTGTAATGTGGGCTTTTTATTTAAGAGCATGACGTGTGACGTCATGTCTCTGTTGTTTGACAGCTGACTGTGAGATTTTCATGCTGTGTGTGGTTCACGGAATCGTCAACAATCTTGAGGAAGTTGTGGCAGTTTTACAATATCGTAGCATGTTTTTAGTTGGCAGTTTTCATCACCCTCGGGTATGGCTCTTATAATTGTTAGCTCTGAGAATTTCATAGGTTTAACACATACCTGATTTCCAAATCCTCATAAATGGTTTCGCTTTAACCCTAATTCCATAACACCACCTTGATTATCAACCAATCATTTCACACAGACATAACAACAAACTAAACTATAACTTCCACTTTATAACTGCTGGCAATGATGACCGAATACCAAGACGTCCCGCTTTGATACAACTCTGCTTTGATTGGACACCTGACCCATGATGTCCTCTTTATTCAATTGAATTCAGAATGGGATTAAAAAAAATTGAATATAAATCAAATGAAAGACCAAATAGGTACATTCCTGCATTAGTCATCAAAAGGAACCCGAACAATTAAAAAGCAATGATGAAGTCATCAGGAGGAACCTGGATAGGATTTGGGGCTCAGCTGCTATTTCTCGACACTCAAACCGATCCATGCGCAGCCAAGTGAGCCTTATTCAAAATATTAAATAGTTCTGACTGCCAGACCATGCATCTGGTCAGGTTGAAATTTAATACGTACATTCACCATGATGACGAAATCATCATTGAATTTTCACATCAATCTATGAAGCGGGTAAAGCAATTTTTAATATTTTTTTAATTAAAGATTTTTGTTCACTCCAATATGGCTGCCGGACCATGTGACCTATGAATTATTTGTCGATACCCTGGTATCCCCAGGGCTTGGAGAACATGAAATGAAGTTTCCCCTTGATCTGTCGAGCCGTTCTGGAGAAGGTTATTTTTTAAGGTTTATTCTTCAAAAAATCATGGCTGCCAGACCATGTGACCCATGAGGTTAAAATTTGCACCCTGTATCCCCAAAGGCTAGTGGATCGTGTGTATGAAGTTTCGGATCGATCTGGTAGGCCATTCTGGGTGAGATTTATTTGTTTTAAAAAAGCTTTTTATGGTCCATCCAATATGGCTGCCAAACCACATGACCAATGATGTCATAATTGTCATTTAAGCATTCTACATGAGTGGTTGCTGCTGTAGTGAACCTTTTGTGTCAATCCACCAAGTGGTTGCAGAGAAAATTAATTTAAAAAGAAATAAACCAGCAAAATCTTGGCAAAAGAATAACAACAGGTTACCCAATCTGGAAAGCTTGGTACCCGAACTGGAACGGCACTCTGTAGAGCGTATACCTCCACCAGGCTGAACAGTTTGTTTTGTATCCTACTGATAGGCAGGGTCTGCATTTGGACCTCACCCAAAATCTAATAGGCTTGTTCTTGTCACTCATCCACAAAGTTTTGGCATAATCCGTGCATAATGTTTTCAGGGTTCGCACAGTCCTTGAAACATCTGAAATTCCTAGAAAAATGAGAGCATTTTCCAGTACTGGAAAGTCTGAAAAAACTTGGCCAAGTTGTAGAAACACCTGCACTTTGACAAAATTGCGCAGATGTCAATAAACTTCCCCCCCCCCTCAGGTCAGGTCAGGTATGGGAGCGTGTGCCAGAACAGCGCGTTGCTGCGTCCACTTTCTGCCGGTACTCCAGGGGCCTCCGTCTGGCCTTTCCCCAGGCAGATGCCAAGCCCATCCCCATCTCCTTGAGATGCTGGTCAACCTGCTGCAACCACGAGGCACGTGGTCGGCCCATTGGCCTCCTCCACTCATGAGACTCCCTCGCTGAGAGAATCTGGTGAGCAGGATCAGCGTCAGGAAAACGAGCCACATGTCCATACAGCCGTAACTGATGCTCACGGACCATGCAGGTAGCAAATCTCATCCGAGTCTCTCTCGGCAACCGCTCGTTGGACACAAAATCTGACTAGCGATAGCCAAGGATTCTCCGAAGAGACCTGGTACCAAAGGAATTAAGTCTCCATCTCAGATCCTTGGTCAGAGTCCAAGTCTCGCATCCATAGAGCAAGACTGGAAGCACCAAGGACCTGAAGACTCGGACTGTCGTCCTCCCGCACAGGTCCGGCAGCGACACACCCCATGATCCAGTGAATCCATGACTCCCCAGGCCCGACCCAGACATCTATTAACCTCTGACTCACAGCCAGCAGAGACATGAATATCACTACCAAGGTAAGTGAATCTCTCCATGACCTCAACATCCTCACCACAAACAGGCACAGACAGGACAGCAGCATCCAAGATGTCATTGAAAGCCTGGATCTTAGTTTTGACCCAAGAAACCCGTAATCCCAGCGGCTCCGACTCCTCATTCAGCACCTCGAGGGCCCCCAAAAGAATATCTAAAGTCTCCGCAAAGATGAGTGCATCATCTGCGAAATCAAGGTCTGAGATCTTGACATTCCCAAACGATGCACCGCAGCTTGATCTTTCCGACATCCTCCCTAAAATCCAGTCCATACAAGTGCTGAGAAGTGTGGGGGCCAGTACACACCCCTGACAAACTCCAGTAACAACTGGAAATAAGTCAGAGATGGTACCACCACACTTCACAGCACTCTCAGTACCAGAGTAGAGTTCAGATATCAGATCGATCAGTTTTAGTGGCACCCCACGAAGACCAAGAATACTCCAGAGGGCATCCCAATTCACTGAATCGAACGCTTTACAGAGATCAACATAGGCTGCAAGCGCCGAAACTCTCGTCTGCGTTCGGTGAGGACACGAAGAGCAAGGATACAGTCAATCGTTGACCTCTTTGGTGTAAAGCCCCCCCCCTCCCCATATCAAAATTGTTAATTCAACCGGCTGGCCTCTTTAACTGAACATTTCCAAACATAACCTCCTTCTCAGGATTTACTATTAAAGCCTCTGCTGAAATAGTTTCTCCTGTGCAAAATCCAGAGTGACTGGTCACCACACGAAACTCGGTTTTATGGAATACAGGAAGTCGTCGACTTACGACCTATGCGACTTACGACTGTTCGACTTTACGACCACGACCACGACCACTTTACGACTTTACGACCAGAATGCTCCGCGTCTCCGCCCACTCAGACTGCTCAGTTTCCGCCCCAGCGCCCGCCATTGCTAGCGTGTTAACATGGTCTCAAGATGTCTCAAGATGTCATCCCCAAGATGTCTACCAAGAGGAAATTATCTTTGTCTACTCCTCAACCTGCCAAGAAGGAAAGAAAGGCCATTGATCTCGCCACAAAAATGCAGGTGATCAAACAGTTGCTGCTTGGTGGGAACATCGTGGGTTTTAAGCTGAAGCCTTTCTTCATTTATCACCTGGAGTGGCGGAAGAAGAAAGGAGAGAAGAAGCGGCGAAAGAAGAGGAGGAGGAGCCAGAAAGGAAATTCACCACTAAGAAATTATCAGAAGGTTTATCTTTATTAAATAAAGTTCTTTCACATTTTGAGAAAATGGACCCAAATATTGAACGCTTTGCAAGGATTGAACGGATGGCACACGATGTTTTTCGTCCGTATCGTGAAATTTATGAGGAGAAAAAGAAACAAACCATTCAGACAAAGCTCACCATGTTGACGAAAAAACAACTCCGGCTACCCCAAGTGCTGCCCTGGCTGATAAAATCGAGGATCCACAGCCAAGCACGAGTGACCAATAACATGTGTTGTATTTTTGTATGTTTTTGCAAATACGGTATTCAACCAATTGTACTGTAGTGGTGCAGTGTTTGACTTGAACAAAGAAAATATTAATAAAATATGACTTACAGATGATTATTATATCATTATACAGTATAATATACATACGGTAATATTTGCATAGGGCTGTACACTATAAATAGGCCTGTACACTATAAATAAAGCTAAAAATAAAGGTTGGCCGACTTACAACCGATCAGTCGGAACCTATCGCAGTCGTAAGTAGACGACTACCTGTAGTTCATTTTAAGAAGGCACGGGACATATAAAACGGAAACCCCGAGACAAAAGTTAGACGGATACGAAAACGGGCAAAGAAATAAATAAATGAAGTGCACTCATGATCCGTGATTATGAAAATACACAATCCAGAAAATAAATGGTAACTGTGGTGTAGGTGGTAACTGAGACACTCATCACATACAGTGCTGTCTCCTGGTGTCTGGGCCGTGCTGAACAGTTTCAGATACCTCTCCTCATTCATCTGGCATTCTTTCATCTCAGGAGAGCAAAAAACAGTTTCCGCAATGCCGAATCTTTCGTACATCCAAACTTTTAACAACGTCAAGCAATAGCCATAATGTAAAGACGTCATTAGGAAATGGCAAACGTTTAACAGGGTCGTGCAACAGTCATAACCGTCACATAGACGTCATTAGGAAACACGGCAAATAGGATCTTTATTTGCATTCGCACAACCAATCCAAACTTGGGATAAATTAAATGACAAATATATTGACCAATGAAAACTGACGATCAAAAGTTAAATTGTGGGTCAAAGTTTGGGTGGCTCAAGAGGAAGATGGAGGAAAAAAGGTGTCCGGTTGCAGAGGAGGGCAGAGGACAAAGGAGCAGGAAACCAGACTGTCCTCTATAAAACTAGATGAATGGCCGCCCTATTCATTACGCACGAGTTTATAGGAACCACCCGTGGAAAACAAGGGTTTACTGTTAAGTTAAAAGATTTAGGGTTTTCACCATGTATGAGCTCTTAAATTCGGTATTTACATTCTTTATACTTTAAAAAATAAAATAGGCCTCAACATTTGGGGCAACATGCTCTGCCCATCGACAGGAGGAAGTAACTGGAACTAATGAATACAGCTTTTACAGCAACTCCTCATCCACCATTGGCTGATTATTATGGTGTGCTGAATGGCTAGTTATTGTGAGGTGCTGATTATCTGTTGAATGCATGTTACCGATTGGTCGGTACATTTTGCTCATCATAGTCCAATGCCCTCAGTGTATTGCAAGCTGTAGTTGTCGGTGTCGATTTGTTAATAAGGGAGAGCTAGATATCGCTAATGGGTATCCTGTTTTCTTGAGGGACCGTGTGATGTAAATATATCTACATAGCTTCTCTGATTCTCCTTGTGTGCCAGTGACTGATGGATATGATAAGTTTGCTATCTGACCATAATATGTGATGATTTTTGGTCTGTGCATGATTGACAATTGCTGATTTTTTTTCCCCTTCCCTTCTATTATGTGCCTGATGTTCTTTGAATTTAGTGGTGAACGTCCTGCCAGTTTCACCAATGTAAACTTTGCCACATTCACACGGGATATGGGAAACACCTGGATGGTGGTGAGGAAGCCTTCTGTCCTTATGGGTGTGAAGAATAGATTCAAGCTTGTGTCGAGTGATGGTGTAGTTATATTAGCAGTTTTGAGAATCTATTGTATATGGTGTGATGTACGTCCAATGAAGAGAAAAGTAACGTGCTCTTGCTTCCGGTGTTGGATCACGAGTTCTTGGTGGTTTAGTGATGATCTTGTGAGCTGGATAATTTATCGTTGAATTTAAGGACATTTGTGATATGGCGGAGTTTGCGATGCAGGTTATACTTGTCGCTGATGGTGTAGGCATGATGAAAAAGAGTGCTGCTCACAGACTGGAGAGTTGAGGGATGATGAAAAGAGTGGTAGCTGAGGTGGGATATATATATATATATATATATATATATATATATATATATATATATATATATATATATATATATATATATATATATATATATATATATATTGTTGCGGACCCGGGGTCAGGGCGAGAAGACCACTGGGGTGGGCGGAAGGGGGGGGGAGCTACCTCGGTTTCCCACCAGACTCTCTGGAATCGCAGGCCGTCGCACACGGATAACTCTGTGACGCGGCGGTCGCCAATCGATCGTGAACGCCAATAACTCCACCACGTGACTTAGGGTCCTCCGTCTTCTGGACACAGGTTACCTCATGGTCACGTGATCTAATTACCAGGGGACACGCCCTCGGTATGCCTTGTTCAAACTGGATCACCTTACCAGATCAGATGCAGCTGAGCGTAACTGCCAAAGACGTACGGAACCGGCTGGAAAACAGATCGTTGGGGGATAACGTCCCGGCTCGGCTTGGATACGAACCATGCTGGACCAATGAAGGAAAAGACAAAAGCGAGATGGGAACATTTCTATACAAAGCGTAAGTTTACAATCAAGCAAGGAAAGGTATGTGGCACAGTGAAGGGTTTATTATTATGAATAGCAGGGATAGCAAGGAATTTGTGGGGTGCAACAAAGGGCAAGCAATTTACAAAAGCAGATACAGAGCAGACTTATCCCGTTATATCTTCTACACTCTTAACTTATGCTACGACACACACACACACACACACACACACACACACACACACACACACACACACACACACACACACGCAAACACACGCAAACACAATGAAGATTAGATAGCCAGAAGGAAGGAGAGCAGATGAGAAAATGGCTTTGCAATATCTGGCGCATTCGGTCGACCGCGCAACCCAGGACGCTTTGGGAAACGCTCCGCTTGAGCGATCCCACCTTAAGAGTCGGCGTGTTATCTCCTGCTTAATCACTTTGCCGGGGCTCGTGGAAACGTGTGCTCCGCACTGGTCCAGAAGAACGTCCATCGCACACCAACCCCGAGTGTAGATGCAGCGACAGGCAGACGAGGTGCAGTGAAGAGTGGGCGAAGGAGAGGGCGATGCAGACAGGCGGAGAAGTGGGCGAGGCTGGCAGGCGAGGAAGTGCAGAGAGGGCGGACGGCTTCGCGATCTGCCTTTTGTAAGCCCCGGGAAAAGGGTGGGGTGACAACCCGAAGCAACGCGCCGTGCTGTTAACGTGCTTGGCCCGTCCTCGCGCCATACGATCCGAGTGCCCTGGGCCACGCAGCACGTCCCTGTTTGGTGGTGAATTGTATCTATGCGAAGGTGCGTGGAGGCACAGGATGATTTTTCTCATGTGCAGGAGATCTTGATGGTTGTGTTGAGTTGAGGTGTTGAGTTCCCGGTGAGTGAAGGTTGTAAATGGGCTGTTGTAAATGGGCGTGCAGATTCAAATGAAAGGGTGCGCCACGCACGTCCTGTACAGTGTTAGTGGTGAGTCTCTCACAGGGCTGCACGGGTGTCTGTTATCGTGTATGTGTGCTTGCTTGCTTGATTTGTATCATTGATAAAAGGAAAGGGTTGGATGGAAATCAGAATTGAAAAGAAGATAGAGATTTCATTATGAGACCTAGCTATAAGACCCACACAACGCACTTCATTCTGTTAACCCATTAGACATGAGGGGAATGTCTGACTGCACTAAGCCTAACAAAATAACTGCCTGGGGATCACTGTATGTTGGGTGTCATTGCCTTAGAGCAGGGGTCGGGAACGTTTTTGACTCGGAGAGCCATTAAAGCAAAATATTTGGAAATCTATTTCAGTGAGAGCCATATAATATATTTTAAGACCGAATTCAACTAAATGTGAGTATAATAAGCCTCTGAATTTATTCTTTTAAATAATGTTGTTATAATACTCACCATTAATGGGACTTCTGGTGCTGCATGGATTTGCTGATGGCTTTGTAGTCTGGTTGGTACTTGGTGAGGTTAAGCTTCATGCAAGCATTGAGGCTTTCATCCGTTAGACGTGATCGTAGGTTGGACTTAATGTTTTTAAGATGTGAGAATGACTGCTCACATGCATACGTAGATCCAAACAAGGTCAATACAGCAATACTCACACGCTGCAGTGTGAGGTATGTGACAGGAAGCGTGTTCCAAGTTTTGATAATCAGCTGGTCTTCGGGTTGAAGTTTTTTCATTTCTGTCCACATGTGCTTGATCGCCAACTCCGCTTTCTGTCGTGCGATTCTTTCCAAATCTTCATTCAGTGACTTGAACTTATTCACCCACATGTCTGAGGCCTTCAGGTCAGCCACTTCTGCTTCAAAATCTCTGACGGAGACACCAGGAATGTAACTCAGGTCGGCTGTGTCCAGTGAACACTCGTTTGGATGGGTGATGAACTTAAAAAGACGAGTGTGCTCACGAAATTCTCCAAAGCGTGCTTTGAATGACTGTAGGAGACTGGATGTGAAGCCAGCTAACTGGTGGAGATCAAAGTTTTGAGTGGGCTCACTTGCTGTGCATGCATCTTTAAATTGTCTCAGTTTTTCAAAATGTAGTAAACGACCTGTTTCAAGATCCATGATAAAGAGCTCCAGCTTGTTTTCAAAAGCAAACATGGCTTGTTGAAGGGATAACACTGTATTTCCAATGCCTTGCATTTTCATGTTGAGCTGGTTCAGATGTTCAGTCATATCCACGAGATAGTAAAACTTGAGGAGCCACTCAGTTTCGGCTAGCTCAGGATGCTCAATCCCTTTCATTTCAAGGAAAGTCCGGATTTCATTCAGGCAAGCCGCAAAACGGCTAAGCACCTTCCCTCTTGACAACCAACGCACATTGCTGTGCAAAAGCAGACCGTGATAGTTATTTCCAACTTCATCCAGCAGCGTTTTAAACTGGCGACCATTTAAGGCTCGGGCAACAATAAAGTTGATCACACGAATGACCAGCGGCATCACTTCGCCAAGCTGCCCATCACACATCTGAGCACAAAGTGCCTCCTGGTGTAGAATGCAATGGAAACTTAGGATGGGTCTATTTTCATGTTCACGGAGAAGCGCCACAAATCCTTTGTTTTTCCCCACCATACACTGAGCACTATCAGTACACACTGAGATAAGTTTATCCATTCATAGATTTTTTTTCTTGAGCGAACTCCATGAAAGACTTGAATAAATACTCACCTCTTGTGGACCCTTTTATTGGCAGAACAGCAAGACTTTCTTCGTGCAGTGTATCACCAGCAGCGTATCTTGCAATCACACTGAACTGCGACAAATGGCTTACGTTTGTTGACTCATCCAAAGCCAGGGAAAAGAACGGCGCTGTATTTATGTCCTTCACTTGCGTTTCCTCCACTTGGTTTGCCATCATGATGGTACAATCATGAACAGTTCTTGCCGACAGAGGCATGTCTTGTATCCGTTTGATTATCTTGTCTTTGTTTGGAACATCATCAAAAAGTTCATTGGCTACATCCAGCATGAACGTTTTAGCATACTCGCCATCTGTGAATGGTTTTCCGTTCCTCACTATTGCTAAAGATCCAGCAAAGCTGGCGGAATTATAGTCACCTTGCCGGGTCCATACGTGGAGTTGCTGCTGGCTGGCTTGCACCCTGCTCAGTAGCTCTTGGCACGCTTTCTTTCTGCTGTCTCCCGCAGGGTATTTTGATGCAAAGGTAGCATGGCGCATGTTGAAGTGCCGCTTTATATTCGACCGTTTCATCGATGCAATTTTGTCATTGCAAATTAGACACACCACAGAACCTGCTCTCTCCACAAAGGCGAATTATTCGGCCCATTCGTCCTGAAATGTACGATACTCGTCTTTTTTTTCTTTTCGCCATCTTCTTCGTCGAAGGGTTAGCTTTGAGCAAATGAGAGAGAGGGAGATGTTGACCCAAGTGAGTCTGGCTGGCCTGCGCACGGGCTGACCTACTCGAGAGGTGAGGTGCGGCGCGGCCGGCCGACTCTGGGATGCTGTCGCCTCAGCGGTGGCGCGTGATTAGTCGAGATGAATTCCGTGACACATCTCGGCGGCGGCACGTCATTGGAGGAACCGAAATCACAAGTCGCCTCGGCCGCATCACTGGACGAAACAAAAACCGCTTCAGCCCTGCACGTGAATGAAGCACGACACCATTCAAACTATAGGTAAAGCTTCCACGAGAATTATTGGGCTTTGAAAGTTTCAAACTCCAATTTTATCTGCGAGCCAGATGCAATCATCAAAAGAGCCACACCTGGCTCGCGAGCCACACCTGGCTCGCGAGCCACACGTTCCTGACCACTGCCTTAGAGGCATGCGGTTTTGTATAACCACAACTATATATAATATATATTTTTTTGAAGTATCAGCACAGCAAATATAAGAGAGGGGTCCACGTTTAATTTGACTAAGCATGGACCAATAATCAAATAACATTGCGAAAGGCAACCAATATATATATATATATATATATATATATATATATATATATATATATATATATATATATATATATATATATATATAATCAATCAATGGTCCTAAGTTTCTTAAAGATATGTTACACCGTAACATGGATCTATCAAGGTCACAGTATGTTTGACCAGGGATTCTACCCCCACTCACGTGTGGTTTGTTATTTACAAGCAAACATTGAGACGAGCAAAAGAAACTCGTAAGCCGAGGGCGATCCACATTTGCAAGCTTCATGAGGTCTGCCTTTGCTTCTTTGTCAAGAACCTGATAAGCATGTTTTATGCTGCAAGCATTTTAAAGCTTTATCCTCAACTCCAGGTGGTGCCTTTACCCATGATGCTTTCTGGCAAACAATTCCTTATATGGTGACAAAATGACTTTAGTCAATTACAATGCTTTACAACAGATTTTATACGTCCATATTATTTAAAAGCATTTGAAAGCATACAATAAGAAATGAGTATGTAATTTGTGAACAGAGCACCAATAAAACGATGAAAAAAACTTGTTTCAGGATGATTAATGCAGAACACCAATGCTTTGCGATAGTCATGTGATCCACAGAGCTTTGTTATCACCAAAGGCCATAAATTGTTGTATGAGAGGCCATAAATTTTTTGTTTAGCATATTATACACATTTCACAATATGGGATTAATTATTTTACTTCCACATCACCATCGGTGCGAATACTCACGAAGAATGTTTTAGTGATAATTATGACATCATAGGTCACGTGGTGTGGCAACCATGTTGAAAAAAAAATGAAAAACTTTGGTTCACTGTATCTCCGAAACTGCTCCATGGAAAAATTGAAACTTTGCACATATGAAATGTTCCCCTTGGGAAAGGTTTTTTTTTAATGTCAGAGGTGGCTTCGTTGTGATGTCATAATTGCATATGTCGAATGCTTTATACGATCACTATGAAAAATTAAGCGTCATCTCGGGCTAAATTGTCATCAATTTTTCTCCCCCATATGTCATCGGTCATGTAGTTTGACAGCCATATTGTTTTTAATATAAAAACCTTCAAAAGTTCCATTGGGAACCAAAAAGCCTATCCATGAGGAGCAAAAAGTTCTCCACTTATGATGCCATAGGTCACATGGTTTGGCAGCTATGAGTTTTTGGAGAATAAACTACTTCTCTTCAAAAAAAACCTTTAAAAATATACTTCTCCAGAACAGCTTGACAGATCGAGTGGAAACTTCATCCACATGTTCCCTCTGTTTACTTGGGGATACCAGGGCGTTCACAAATAATTCATAGGTCGCATGGTCTATGCCCGTAGTTGGCTTAATGGTTATGGTGTCAGGCTTTGGATCCTCGGGTCGAGTTTAAATCCCGCTTGGCTGTTGAATTAATACTATAGGTGGGGTTGACTCTGCCTGTCGTCCTTCCGAGGTCGGCAAAATGAGTTCCAGTTTGCTGGGATGATTGAGCAGATCGAGTATCCTGCATCAGAATTGTGACCTGTCCAGTATTGCGCCCAATAGCCCAAGAGACCGCTTTGGCAACACCGACGCTCTGTACAGAGTAAAGTCCCAATGGATGGATGCTTCACATGGTCTGGCAGCCATATTTGATTGAACGACAATGTTCATAAAATTATTTCTCTTGAACCACTTCATCAATCGACGTGAAACATCACACTTATGATCTCGTATTGATGGGGACTGCATGTTTTAATTTTCAACCTGATGGGACGCATGGTCTGGCAGCCAGAATTATTTAGTATTTTGAATATGGGTTCAGCGATTTAAATCAAACTTGGTGCAGGTATGTAATGTGGGCGTAAGCATATCTGGCGACGTTGAAGAGTGTTGTTCTAGTTAAGGCTGCAATTGACCATCTGCATGTAAGTTTGAGAGATCATGGCAGGACTGGAAATTATCTGTGGAAAGCTGTGGGAAATGAATTCACACCCGTAAGTGTTGTGCAACAAGGCTGTATCAACTTCACAACCAAGCAGCTCCCTATGATTTTCTAAATGTCAATTATTGTGGCAAGTGAGAGATGCCACTTGACTATGTTTTCATCTTTATGTTTGTATGGCAGAGCCGACCTGGTGAGCCTTACTTGCGGTCATGTCGGCGAAAGGGGCCGGGTCTTCCATTATCACAGTTGCAGAGTTTTGGATGCCAAATCCTGGAGGTGAGATCAAAGGCTCGACCATTGTCTTCTTGTTTACAGTGAGCAACAAAATTCTAATGTATTTGTCTATCTTTTGATTGCAGTTAATTTACCATCATTCTCAACGACCATTATATTTTATATGTTAAATTCCAAATTTGAC
The DNA here is from genome assembly GCF_056783735.1 of Eptatretus burgeri. Lineage (NCBI taxonomy): Eukaryota > Metazoa > Chordata > Myxini > Myxiniformes > Myxinidae > Eptatretus > Eptatretus burgeri. Next base: position 778,621 of record NC_140973.1, read on the forward strand.
CTTTTGAGGAGGAAGAAAGCCCTCGCATTACATATATTTTGTTTTTCTATACATTATTGAGGTTTGTGGAATAGCTTGAGCATAATGGAAAGGGAGAAACACCAACAGCACAGTAGAAGTGAGAGGGAGATCAAGGGGAAGGGGAGAAGGACACATGGTGGTGAACAAGCTTCACAAAAGCTGAATGAACCACATCAGGAAAACGAAGGGGAAAGCAGGAATGAAACAGGAAAAGGAACAAATCAACCGGTAACAAATAAACTAAAAGACTGAGGGAGGGGGGATGACCAGAGCGGGGAGGAGGAAAATGGGAGTGGGAGATCACAAAAACATGGAAATGGGAGTGCTTTGGAAGGAGGTCATTTGGGGGTAGAAGAGATGATGAGTATCGATGGAAGATAACCTGCAGTCGTGGTGAACAGTGGTCTTGAAGCTCTGTAGGGAAGAATGTGACTGAACACACTGGGGGAGTTGGTTCCACAGGTGAGAGTAAAGAGAAACAAATGAGTGGAGGTGACCTGTGAACCTTGATTTTGGGAGTTTACCAAAAAGAAAGTTACTGGCAGATCATGTGCACCTTGCAGAAACTTGGGAGTGACAGTGCCCAGAGAAGGCAGAGGGTACAAGACCAACAATTAGATGGTAGAATACAGAGAGGCCACCAATGTGTCTGCAAAGTGAGAGTAACATGCCTGGACACTCTGCTTCACCACCAGATATCCCAATGATTTGGAGGTCCTTGCTTTCCATTGCATCAAGAAGGGCAAGGTGTGAGCCAGTGGTGCCTGCCCTAAGGTGAGAGCAGTATTCCATCAAGTTGTAAATGAAGCCCTTGTAGTTTGCTGAAAATTCAGATTGGCTTGAAGAAGTTGAGGAAATGCCTTGCACGATGAAGGATGCCCAGTCGTCTGCTGGTTTTGGAGGCCATCTAAGAAATATGGTCTGCCCAAGAAAGATTGTGGTTGGTGGTAAGGCCCAAAAGTTTGAGTGACTTCACCTCTTCAAATGGTTTGTTTCCACAGTGCAGTTGATGGGAGGATTTGCCAAACGGCCCTTTCAGAGAGACAGTGAGTGTCTTTCAATCCTTGCAAATGCCACACATATTCCAAGTGTTGGACCAGCTCCTGATTTTATTCAGGTCTGCAGAGGGAAGAGTCTTCTGCCTGCCTGTCTGAAGGATGAGAGATGACATGGCAGAGGGTGGAATCATTGGCAAAGAGATAGCCAGCATTTTCCCTGGAATCAAAGATCGTTGTTGATTGGGAACACGACGATGCCGAAGATGCTGCCTTGAGGCACTCCAGGATTGACATGGAGAGGATAGGAGATGAGAGGATCCCAGTATGAGCTAAACACTGAATATAGGAGTGGAGGAAGTCAGTAATCCATGAAAGGAGGTGTCCTTGAATGACATAAGCAGAGAGTTTGGAGATCAATGTGGGAACCACTCCAGCAAAAGCTCGAGGTATGCCCAGAGAGACCCCCTGATATCATATCTGAGATTGAAGGCTTCCATCTATTATTGGGAGAGTGGAAACGGCATATCTAGGGTAGAAGAGGGGTCTGAAACCGAATTGATGATCAGAGATCATGCCATTGGAGAAGAGGAAGGATTTGATGTGAATCAAATGGAAAACCGAATACTGCATTGGAGTCATCAGAAGGAACCTGAAGAAGTAAAGAGCGAAGATGGTGTCATCAGGAGGAACCTGGATCGGATTCGGGTTTCAGCTGCTACTGCTCTACCCTCAAACCCATCCATATGCAGCCAAGTGAACCTTATAGTAAACTTTCTGCAAAAATACACTTCTCCTGAGACAGATGGATAAAGAAAGAGAGAGATTGAGTCGAAGAGATGGAAGAAATGAAACGACAAGAATTAGAATCGATAAAGAGAAATGTAAAAAGTAGAAAGAAGCATGAAAGGAACAAAGATGTCGGGAATAACCTGGATAGATAGATTTCAGCAGTTACTTCGCAGGCTCCAGGTTGGCAACAGGTACAAGCTATCATGAACTGCAATAATAGATTATTTTAACTTGCTTACAACTGGAAGCAAGCTAAATAGGCCTGTAGTTAAGAGGATCCATTTTTGTGTATTACTGATGTTTGTTCACTTCCATGTACAGTAGATGGAAACTCACCCAGAGAGAATGATGGAGAAAACAGAGCAACAGAGCAGCAGAGCAGCAAGATTCTGTCTGGGCCTGTCGCAGAATCGAAGTTTAGTTTGCCAAAAACGTTCTCGTGGGAAAGAGGCAGTATCCAGGAGCAGTTGGCTATGAGAGGGTTGGTGCTAGGAGTGAGGGGTTGGGTACATAAGGTCTGGATGAAAGCGCAGAATTGAGGCATTCGGCAATCTCACAAGCGAAGTCGGTTGTGGTGCCATTTTGAAGGGATGAAGGGGGAGCATACACCAGAGATGGACTTGAGAAACTGCCACTAGGTCTTTGATGAAGACAGGTTTGAGAGATCACCCTTGAGGTTGGCCAGATGGTTTCTGGCTTTCTTGAGAGTGGACACACTTCTGGGCTTTGTGGAATTATCTGAGTTTGCCCTGTCAGATTTTCCTTCCAGGATGAGAAAGCTAGTTTGAAGGCAACTGATTCACCACAGGATTCTGTACCAGTTGGAAGAGGATAGGGAGAAGAGAGGGGCCATGGCAGAAGGGGAGCAAAGAGAGTGTGGGGTGTGCAAAGCGAGGAGGGTAGGACATGGAGGAAACCAGGAAGGTGTTTTGTTATCATGAGCTCCAGGATCTCTGCAGACTATCAGAGCACAGCTGTCAGACTTGAGTGCTTGCACTGATATGCTCTGCGTAGTTGCCGTCACGGAGAAGCCTCTGGATACGTTCCATGGAAGACTGCAGTATGGCACGGGAAGAACGTGACTTAGCCTGAGCGCAAACCTTGTCACTGCTCCTTCCACGTCCTGACATGATGTTTGCACGTCAGGTCAGGTATGGAATCATGCGCGTTGCTGCATGAACTTTCTGCCAGTATTTCAGAAGCCTCCGTCTGGCCATCCCCCAGGCAGATGCCTTGCCCATCACCATCTTCTTGAGATGCCAATCAACTTCCTGCAACTACGAGGCGTGGACTCCTCCACCCACTTGAGATGCCTTCGTTGAGAGAATCTGCTGAGCAGGATCACCATCAGAAAAATGAGCCACATGTCCATGCAGCCGTAGCTGATGCTCACGAACTATACAGGTAATGTATCTCATCTGAGTCTCTCTCAGCAAATGCTCGTTGGACACAAAGTCAGGTCAGCGGTAGCCAAGGATTCTCTGAACAGACATTGCACAGGAGTTAAGTCTCCATCTCAGAGCCTTGTTCAGAGTCCAAGTCTCACATCCATAGAGCAAGATTGGAAGCATCAAGGACTTGGACTGAGACTTTCATCCTACTGCATAGGTACTGTCACCACCACGCCCCATGATCCAGTGAAACCATGACTCCCCAAGCCTGACCCAGACGTATATTGACATCTGGTGCACAACATTCAGAGACGTGAATATCACTGCCAAGGTAAGTCAATCTCTCTGTGACCTCAACATCCCCACCACAAACAGGTACAGAGAAGATGGCAGCATCCAAGATGTCATTGATACTCTGGATCTTAGTTTTGACCCAGTACACCCGTAATCTTGCAGCTCCGATTCCTCATTCAGCACCTGGAGCGTCCCCATAAGGATATCCCACGTCTCTGCAAAGATGACTGCATCATCTGTGAAATCAGAATCAGAGATCCTAACATTCCCAAACGATGCACCGCAGCTTGATCTCTCATACATCCAGTCCATACAAGTGCTGAGAAGTGTGGTGGGCCAGCACACACCACTAATGAACTACAGTAACAACTGTAAATAAGTCAGAGATGGAACCACCACACCTCACAGCACTCTCATTGCCAGAGTGTACTTCAGAAATCAGATTGATCAGTTTTGGTAGCACCCCACAAACACCAAGTATCCTCCAGAGGGCATCCAAATTCATTGAATCTAATGTTTTGCGGTGATCAACATAGGCTGCAAGCAGCCCCTGCCAAAACTCTAGTCTGCATTCGGTGATGACCCGAAGAGCAAGGGGATGGTCAGTTGTTGACCGCTTTGATGTAAAGCCCGATTGCTCTGGGTGCTGGTGCTCGAGCAAAGACCTTGCCCGGCATTGAGAGCAGTGTCATCCCTTGGTCGTTGTTGCAGTCCTGGCGATCACCCTTCCCTTTCCCGAGGGGGACAACAAGGCCCCACTTCCAGTCAGTTGGGATGATGCCTGTGTTCCAAACAGAGCATACAACTGCATGCAAGGACATGATTATATCATGTCCACCAACCTTGAGAAGTTCAGCATAGATGCCACAGATCCCAGCAGCTTTACCCCATTTCAACTGGTTCACCACAGTCTGTGTTTTCACAAACGAAGGTGGTTCACAGTTGATTGGAGAATATGAGTATGGAGAAGACCGAGGTGATGTCGGTCAGGCAGAAGAGAAAATAAATTAATATCAGGTTAGAGGAGAAGTAGATCAGGCAGGAAAAATAGGTTTGAGTATCTGGGAAGAACAGTGACTGGGGATGGTAAGTCTGAGGGAGAGGTGTGGAGGATGATTCAGGTGGGTGAGAATGTGTGGAGGGTAGTGGAGGAAAATTGAAAGGGAAGGTTCTGATGTGTGTAACGTCAGCCTACCTTTACGGTCTGGAGATGGTGGTACTGATAGAGAGACAACAACAGAGGCTGCAGGTTTGTGAGAACAACTGTCAGGAAGATTGTGGGAGTGAAAAGGATGAATTGAGGGAGAAGATTGGTGCGCAGATAAGCTTGACGGAGATTTGTGAAATGCTGGTTGAGATGGGCTGGACACTTGGTGCTGATGGGGGAAGAGAGAATGGCAAAGAGAGCGGATAGATTGAGGGAGCAAGTTAGGAGGAAAAGAGGTAGACCACGGTTGAGATGGGAAGATTGTGTGAGGAGAGATATCAGTAAGGTAGGGGTGGTTGGAGAGTGCTGAAGACAGAGGGAGGTGGAGGAGTATTGGGGTCAAGGCAGGTCAGAAGCTTGGTACTATTTGACGTCACCCCGTATAAAGGGAAGAGGGGAGAAGTTTATTTACAAAATCGGTGACTATCGCTAAGAACTAGAAGGGCACTCGGTAGAGCGCATCCTCCGCCCGGATCTAGATTCAGATCTTCACCAAAATTGAATCATTTTGTCCTCATCACACACCCAAGCTGTCCACCAAGTTTCATCCGAATCCATCCACAACTTTTTGAAATATCCTACAGACAGACAGATAGACAGACAGGGGTGAAAACATAACCTCCATCCCCCTTTGGTGGGTTGAGGTAATAATAGATGCATGTGTATTTACAAAATTGGTGACAATCACTAAGAGAACAAGAGCGAGAATTGCTTTTTAATACATGTCCCCGACTGGTCCCAATGAATGTTCGGGAGATAAAAATTTGTTTGCGTTTAATGCACGCTCGAGCCGATACCGGAACCAAAATGAAGAAAAAGAAACTCTTTACCCATCTTGTATGGGTCTATTTTGTAAAATAAAAGGAAAAGCAATCTTCATTTATGGATTTCTGTTGGAGCTTAGAAAGCAATAAAGACAATTTGGATAACAAACTGGAGATGATAGTTTGTTTGCTTCAAGACACACTTGAGCCGATACCGGAACCAAAATTACGAAGAAACTCTAACCCACTGTGTTTCGTTCGTTTCTCGGCTGTACCTATTTCATATTAAAAACATGATAGTTTATTCAATGAGGGGAGCTTTGCTGAGATGTTCCAACAGTGTTGAGTTTTCGCTAAATACTTTCCATATCGCTTGCTTTGTGTGCCCTCGAATGTACGGGTCGCAGCCAATTTTTAATTCTGTTGATTGTTTTAAGGGAGGGAACATTTAAATGTGAAATGTATGCATCCTATTTTTAAGGTGTGGTTGAGGCTTGTGTCCTTGACGAGGACTTGTATTCTTGTTTTTTCTTGATTTAACGCATAGCACATCTCTGCAGGCTCTGAATTTTCTACATGAGTGTGGCTTCCCCTATGGACATCTCCACTCTGGCAATGTGCTGGTACAGGGTAAAACGTGCCGACTTACCGGCTTGGAGAACTCTATCCTTGGCCTTCCACCACTCTATCGTGCTGAACTAGCTTCACACCGACGACTTGCGGTAAATCTTACTCGTCTTTTCCGTGTCATGTTTGTTACATTTCTGATACGATTTTCATGAAAAATAATTAAATTTGATCATCCAAAAAGGCGATTCTAATTTTTCCTCTGAAATATAACCCCAGAGTATCACCCTTTCAATTTGGGTTGAAACAAACAGAGGATAGGTTTCCTTTTCTGTTGTATCTCCTACTTTTGGAAGACAAGCAATGCTGATATTCCAAAAAAAGCTGTGAAGCAAATGATGGCTCCATCAAATGTTGTTGTTTTTTTCTTCTGTCCACAATGGTCATCTTCCTCACTTCTATGCACATCTATTCTTAAATATTGACTTTTTAAAGTACTCTGATATTCAATTTCATATCTTACTTGCTTGTTGTTTTGGTGAAAGGATTAATCTCTGTTCAGGATTGATTTCTCATCCCTTCCCCTCCCACACCCTCTCCCTTCTCTCCAAACGGAATCTACATGAAATATAAATGCTTCTTCATTTGAAATAATTAATTTAAAGAAAGCATTTCAAGCCTTGTTTCTTCTTCACAAATGCTGCACATGGTCTGCTTCTTCACTACAATATATCTCCTTCTGTCTTCTTCTTCTTTCTTATTCTGTTTTAGTCTCTGTGGCTCATCCAAAAACCTCCCCCTTCACCACCGCTCGTCGGTGATATAGGACTCGTCCATTTTTGGGGGGACTCGGACTTGCACTTGACTCTTTAGGACTCGGACTCGGCCCGATTCTGGCTCAAGTCTGGCAAAATTTAGGGTACAGTTCAAATGAAAAGTGAACAGTAAAACTTTGTGTACAGCAATTTGAACCCACACGAGTAACCAGACCTAAGTGGTTTCCTGTGAAAATGCTCATACCGTGCAACCGTGAAGGTGATTTTAAAGGATTAACGGACAGAATTAAACAATCCTTCGCAGAGGAAAATGCAAATAACTCTGACCCAATGTTCCAGATTTTCAGATATGAAACACGAACGTTGTACCTTGGTGTAATGGCGTGTGATCCAAATCACATTCTGTTCTTTCAAAGAGCACTTTTAATGATTCGCTGAATCACTTTAAACCTAAACACTAAATGGCTTAACTTTAAACATTACACTGGTCAACAATTTTTGACTTTCTGAATGTTGTCTAGATTTCTACAAGTGAATTAGGGTATTCTGGCACTGCTGAATCAGGAAATGGCATCCGTTTCTCTCCATCAGGTCAGGTTTTTGTGCGAAGTTGATTTGAAAAAATCAGATCTTGTGACAAAATCAATTACATTTTTGTGGCATTATCAACTGATTTTTGTCAACACATATCATCCTAAACATGTTTTTAAGAAAAAAAAATGTTTTGCCAACAACATTTATTGATTACATGATAGAAACATCGATTACTGTCATCTGAATGGTGGGCATTGATAAAGGTAAGTACAAGTAAATTGCATGTTGCGTCACCACTGTTCAAACTTCAGGGCTTGAACTTCCGTTTCTTCGAACTCCTGGAATGTTCAGCGGCAGGGAGGTCTCTCTTCAGATTCCAACAGTAGTCAGCCATCATGACTGCGTCCCAGCGACCCTGATACCTGGTCTCCATCTCCTTCATGTCCTGATGGAATCTCTCCCCCTGCTCGTCACTCATTGAACCCAGGTTCTCAGGAAACCGGTTCATATGTGAAAATAGGTAGTGCATCTTGATGCTCATGTTGCAGCCCAGGTTTCTGAAAGCAGTCAGCATGTTGTTGACAAGTTCTGCGTAGTTTCTGGCCTTATTGTTGCCAAGAAAGTTCTTCACTACCAAAACAAATGTCTTCCACGCTTCCAGTTCCACTTTGTTCATTGAGTTTTTGAACTCTGGATGTCTGATGAGCTGACGGATCTGAGAACCATCAAAGATGCCAGCTTTCAACTTCTCCATGGTCAATCCTGGAAAAGCCTGGCACAAGTAAGTGAAGCAGTCACCATCTTTGTCCAGAGCCTTGGTGAACTGCTTGATTAAGCCGAGCTTGATGTGCAGCGGTGGGAAGAGTATTCTGTCTCTGTCCACCAGAGGGTCGTTGATGACGTTCCTTTCTTTGCATGGCACCAATTCCTCCCGCACAGGCCAGTCCTTCTTCGTGTAATGCTGAGCACGGTCCCTACTATCCCACATGCACAGAAAACATGGGTACTTGGTGAAGCCAGACTGTTGTCCCAACAAAAAGTTCACCATCTTCAGGTCAACACAAATAAACCACTTATGCTGATCATAACCAATTTTCTCCAGCACGTACTTCACCGCTTCATACTTCTCCTTCAGTGTAGTCGAGTGAGCGATGGGTACAGAGGCAAACTGGTTGCCGTTGTGTAGCAGAACACATTTCAGTGATCGCTTGCTGCTGTCAATGAACAGTCTCCAATCTTTGGGTTCGTACTGTGGCACTCCAAGCTTGAGCAGAAGCGCATGTCATAAATTGGCGCATGTAGGTATTGTACATTCTTCAGAGTTCGTTATTTCAAGAAATACAACTTTTTTGTATCACATTATTACAAAATCTTCCCCATTAACTTTAGTTTTGATCCACGAACTTTATGCTTTGCCTCACCAATTTTTGGAAGATTTTGAGGTTTTATGACTTCAAACTGATCCCTTTTCGACATAATCACCCAGAACTATCGTACCTGAATACTTCTTGTCATTAAAATAATTATTTCCAATCAAAACAATTATTTGACATGACATTTTACCCCCACCAACTTCTTCTAAAATGCTCCACACATGCGTACATGTGAACAAAAATGTAAAAAACGACATGTGGCCATATCTCAAAAACTTGACCTGATTGAACAAAACTAATGTGAATTTTGGATTCAGCGCATCAGATTCGTCCTAAATCAGCTTAAAAAATGCAGACAACAAATTTGTTGTTGACCAGTGTTATCAATGCTTTAGTTTTAAGTACTACACAAAAATAAGGTACATTTTCCATATAGTAATAAGAATGAGGTTTTGGAGTGTAAACATAAACTGCGAACGAGTTATCACTGCCTGAAGCGATCTTTCTGAAAGTAAACTATTTTGAAAAAAATATGTTTAACAAACATCGTTTTTGAATCTTTCAATTCAAATCAAATGGAAGATCAAATCGTTACAAGTCCTGCATTGGAATAATCAGAAGGAACCTGAACAAGCAAAAAGCAAAGATGAAGTGATCAGGAGGAACCTGGACAGGATTCACATTTCAGCTGCTACTCTACCCTCAAACTTTTTTTTTTTTTTTTTTAACACTTCCATGACCTAATCTGTTGAACTCTCTCATATATTAATATTAACAAAAAAAAAATATATATTTATATATATATATATATATATATATATATATATATATATATATATATATATATATATATATATATATATATATATATACACCCAACAACAACAACAACACGGTCACCTTCTCCCCTTCTCCCGATTCTGCTTCTTCTTCTTCTTCCTCTTAACTTCCTCCTCGTCTTCTTCCTCGATTTTTTTTTATTTTTTTTTACACTTCCATGACCTAATCTGTTGAACTCTCTCATACATTATTTTTAACAACAAAAACGATCTTATAATGCTTCATCTTCCTCTCTCACACATGTGGTACTCTTTACTGTTTCACAATGCACTACTCTTCTGCTATTTTAACAGACTGCTCTCATTTCGAGCTCTCCTTCATTCCTTGCCTAAAAAATCCAACTATTACAGCGCTTCTTCTCTCCATGCTCTGAATTCGCCTTCATTGCACCCTTCAAGAATTGTGTTAAATCGCATCTCTGACCTAAAACTTTTAAAAACCACAGTTTGCCATGGATGCTCGCTTTCCATCAACCATTCTTTTTTTCCAAATTCAGTGCCAACTCACCCCCTCACCCCCTCACTCTCACTCTCAAAGCAACCATCCCACTCTTCTTCCTCCAAGCCTCCCTCTCACCTCTCTCAAAAATCCCCCCTCAGGTTTCTCCCACCTTTCATCCCGCTCACTCTTGCTTCGCAAAGTTGCCTCCCTCCACTGCCCTCTCACCTCCATCTCTTCACTCCAGCTCCTCAAATCCTCAACTGCCTTCTTCCTTGTCTCTTGTCCCCCCTCTCCCCCAGCACCACAGAGCCTTTTCTCCTCATTCGCCCCCCCCCCCCTCGCTGTTCTGCAATACCCCACACTCCTTCAGCAACCCTCCTTACCTGCCCCCCTCGTCCCTTGTCCTACCCTCCCCTCCCCCTCCACCTCCTGCACCCAAAGCCTCCTCCCCTTCCTCTTCATTAAAAGTGTGGACCTCAAATATCCGGGGCCTTCGCTCAAACCTTTCAGATCTTTCCATACAGGTTGCCACTGACAAACCAGACATTATCTGCCTAACAGAAACTTTCCTCTCCCAAGACGTGTCTGACTCCCAAGTATCTCTCCCTGGCTACTCCCTCTTACGGTATGACAGACCTGAGCCTCGTCCTGGTGGAGGTGTTGCTCTCTTCATCAAAGACTCTATTCCTCACTCTCCATGCACTGCTCTCACTCCCCCACACCCCCAGGAATACCTCTGGCTTCGGCTTCCCCTCCACTCCCACCTCATGTTTATATGTGTACTGTACCGTCCACCGAACAGTGATGACTCCATCTACATCTCACTATCTGAAAACATGGACCATCTTCTATCTTCTCATCCAAACTCTCTCTTCCTCTTATGTGGTGACTTCAATTGTCATCACGCCAGTTGGCTAGGTGTGGGTACCTCTCTCACCTGCCATGGCACCTCAGCAAAAGCTTTCTGTGACTCATTGGGACTGACTCAATCGGTCAACTTCCCGACCCGGATCTCAACCAATGGTACTCCATCTCTTCTGGATCTGATTTTGACAAATTTCCCTGACAATATCTGCTGCTCTTCCTTCGCTCCAATTGGTTCTTCTGACCACGTCCTTGTTAAAGTGGACATCTCTCTGGCTGTTATCAGAGAACCACCTCACCGCCGTCGAGTCTGGCATTTCACTCAAGCCGACTGGCAGGGTCTCCGAGCAGCCATCAAACTTACAGACTGGTCTCCTATCACTACTTTCTCAAACATCAACTCAACCTGGGAATTCTTTCAAAGAAACTTGCTCTCCCTCATGCACAGATTTATCCCCTCTCGTGTTCAGTTGTCTTACCCTTCCTCCCGCCCTTGGTTTACTGAAGCTTGTGGCGAGGCAGTCGTCCTGAAACAACTTGCCTTTGCCTCATGGAAAGCAAACCCAACTGAGGGCAATCTCAGTTCTTTCCACAAAGCTCGGAACAAGTGTGTATCTACCCTCAGGAGAGCCAGAAAACAACATCTTTCTCATCTCAAGTCTGAACTCTCAAACCTCTCTCCCTCCTCAAAATCCTGGTGGCGTTTAATCAAATCTGTTACTGGTGTATGTTCCCCCTCCATCCCCTCCCTTACCTCAAATGGCCGCACTGCTGATTCCACACGTGATAAAGCTGAATGTCTAAACTCGGTGTTTGCAGCTAAATCTTGTGTCCTAAACCCATCACTATCTCTACCCACTTTACCCAGTCGCACCCAACTGTCCCTGGACTCTGTATCCTTTTCTCTTGACAAGGTGGAGAGCTTGCTTTCAAACCTCGAGTCAGATTCTGCAACCGGTCCAGACGGCATCAGCCCACGTGTCCTCAAAGCCTGCTCTTCTGCCTCTTGCTCACCCTCTCTCTGTTCTATTCACCCTCTCATTTGCCCAAGGTCATCTGCCATCTGCTTGGAAATCTGCTAACATCACTGCCCTGCATAAAAAAGGTGCAAAAACAGATCCCTATAACTACAGACCAATCAGCCTTCTCCCAATCATCAGCAAGGTGATGGAATCCATCATCGCCTCAGATATGAAATCCTTCCTCTTCTCCAATGGCTTGATTTCCAATCATCAATTTGGTTTCAGACCAGGTCACTCTACCCTGGATATGCTGCTTCTGCTCTCCCATCAATGGATGGAGGTCCTCAATGCCAGACAGGAAATCCGAGCCGTATCCCTGGACATATCACGTTCTTTTGACACAGTCTGGCACCCTGCCCTACTCACCAAACTCTCTTCCCATGGTATTCAAGGCCATCTCCACTCATGGCTCGCAGACTTCCTCTCCTGTCGCAGTCAACGTGTGGCCCTAAATGGAGTTCTTTCATCCCCTCTTCCTGTGCAGGCTGGAGTTCCTCAAGGTAGCGTTCTGGGCCCTGTTCTTTTTCTGGTTTTCATCAATGATCTCTCGGACTCTCTGGAAAATCCTCTATTTCTCTTTGCCGACGACTCCACCCTCTGCCGTACCATCTGTCATCCCTCAGACCGGCAAGCAGCAGCTTCTTCACTCACTGCAGATCTGGATAAAATCACAAACTGGTCCAACACGTGGAACATGTCTTTCAATCCAGACAAATCTCACACTCTCACTATGTCTCTTCGAAAGGACCGTTTACAAACCCCCCCCCATCCACTTTCTCAACAATCCTCTGGAAGAAGTCTTTTCTTTCAAGCTTCTAGGTCTCACTATCTGCCATGACCTTTCCTGGGAAAGTCACATTTCCAACCTCGCCTCAAAAGCCAGTCGCCGACTGGGAATCCTCCGTCGTGCTAAGTCCTTCCTCGGCCCTCTTGAGCTCCTGACCACTTACAAAGCTTTTGTCCGTAGCCTGATGGAGTACTGCTCTCCCCTCTGGGCTGGTGCTCCTGCCTCCCACCTTTCTTGGCTTCACGCTGTCGAAACCAGGGCATTTAAGATCATCGGCATCTCCCGCAATGAAGCTGAGTCTTTGGGCCTCTCACTCAATCACCGCAGGTTGGTCGGTGGTCTTTCTGTCTTCTACCGACTCCTCTCCAGCCTTGCCCCCTGCTCTCTCTGCGATTTGTCCCCACCACATTTCCACAGGGCGCTCAAGGTCCGCCAACAACCCCCTTCTGGTAAAACTACCAAAATCACGAATCACTGCTCATCTTCACTCTTTCATTCCTCTTTTTTCCCGCCTTTGGAATAAACTTCCTCACTCTATTCTTTCCCATTCTTCCCTCCAGGCTTTCAAAACAGCTGTTCACCACCACCTCTTATCTTCCCCCATCCAAATCCTCGATCTTTTCTACCCCCGATAATCCACCCAAGCCCACTTCCTTCATTTCTCCTACTTTCCTTCCTGAAAGTCCCTGAAATGTCCATCTTCTCTTCGCCATGTTCCCCGTCCCATCCCCATCCCTCTCCCTTCCACAGTTCACCTAATGTGTCTGTTCCCCACTGTTTTGTCCCTTCCACTCCCGCCCCTCTTGTCTCATGCCTCCTTGCTGTGAGTTGTGTGTTAGCTCTCATACGAGCCTCGACCAAGGTATACAAAAAAAAAAAAAACCCATCCAGGCACAGCTAAATGAGCCTTATTCAAAATAAGTAAATAAATAAAACCAAAAATAACCCAGATCAAAAAAAAAAATAATAATTCTGGCTACCAGACCATGCGTCCGATCAGGTTGAAATTTAAAACATGTATTCCCCATCTCTACTCGATCAAAATTGTGAAGTTTCACATCAATAGATTAAGCGGTTCAAGCGTTTTTTTTTTCAAGATTTTTCGCTCAACCCAATATAGCTGCCAGACCATGAGACATCAATTACTGTGAATACCGTGGTATTCCCAAGGATTGGGAAACGTTTGTGGTGAGGTTTCCCCTTGATCTGTCCCACCGTTCTGGAGAAAAAAGGTTTTAAAAAAATAGGTTTTAGGGTAAATCTAATATGGCTACCAAACCATGTGACTGAGAGCATCACATGTGTGAACCTTTTGTTCCTCATGGACAGGCGGTCATACGTGTAAAGTTTCTTTCCCGATCTGTTCAGCCACTTCAGAGAAGATTTTAGGGTTTTTTTTTAAACAATATTGCTGCCGAATCACATGATCAATGACATCATCAATTGTTTTTCTGTGGACCATGTTATCCTGAGATGACCCTCAAAAATTTTCATACTGATCAGATGTAGCGTTCTACATATGCAATAATGACATAACGAAGGCACCTATGACATCATAAGAATCGCACTTATTTCCCATGAAGAATACTTGCCATGTGCCAAAGTTTCAATTTTTTCCTTTGTGTGGTTTCAGAGATTGAGGTCCAAAGTTTTTTTATTTTTATTTTTTTTTTTCCCCTTTTGCCAACATGGCTGCCACACCACGTGACCTGTTGCATCATAATTAACAATAAAACATTCTGCATGAGTAGTCACTCCTATGGTGAAAATTTCATCTCAATCCAACAAGCAGTTACAGAGAAAAACACTAAAGATCAGTGTGAACAAAAACAAACAAACAGACCCAAATGCAATACCCTCTCCTTTGGCAAGGGTTATAAGCAATTATATCTCACTCCTGATTGGCTAAGATGATGCCTTCCGTAACTTCGTTATTATTTGAGATAGAACCTCAAAATTCGGTATGCTTAACTGTAAGTGCTACCCTGAGGATGTGTTGTAATCTGAGTGTTGTAGTATGTTGGGAATCGAAGTCGCAGCGATTTCTGAGCTGTGAGGTTTATTGATATTTAATTATTATTATTATTATTATTATTATTATTATTATTATCATTATTTAAATTAAATAGAAAAAAATCATATCACAGTGTGAAGAGGATTGCTGTGAGTACAGAAATTGGTCAGAATGTCAAATGTGATCAAACCTGAAGGAATTGGAGCAACAATATGGAGCAGAAAAGGTCGGTTCCAAACAATTTCAGGATAAAACGAGAAGGGCACTCGGTAGAGTGCATGCCTCCGCCACGCAATGCCTGATCCAGGAGAACATATCGCGCCCATTACATTTTTGAAATATGTGATATATGTTTTTTGGCCCAATCTCTCAATGGTGAATAATCACTTTTAAAATGATCAGATCCGGATCCGGTTCTTCACCAAAGTCTAATCAATTCATCCTTGTCACACACCCAACATGTCCACCAAGTTTCGGCCGAATCTGTCTTCAACCTTTTGAGATATCCTGCACACAGACAAAGAGAGAGAAAAGGGTGAAAACATAACCTCCTTCACCTTCGGTGGTGGAGGTAATGAGCTACTGAATCGTCTAAATAATGTCGGAATCTGTTTCCTCGACAAAAAGTAACATAACAATGTTTGTTGCAATATTAGTTAATATTTTAATGACATATTTTTCAAAACTAGGTTTGGAAAACCGGAGTTAGATTTCTATGTGCAGACAGTTTACTGTATTTTCTTTTGTCACATTTTTGTTGAACTCGCATGCAAGATCGTATTTATGTCCTCATTTTTTCAAGTTATAAAATGTTCACATGTATAATATTGTTGCGGATTCGCGCCCGCCGGCGTGCTGACGGCCACGTAACTCGAATCGCGGCACGTCGCCCACCGGACGGACAATCCAGTCGTGACCCTCTCGGACTAACGCCGGGAACCAGTCACGGGTGGACCTTTCGGTCTCACCGCGATCGAGCCAATCAGCCCCCGCGTGGGATAGGGTTGCTCGCCGACCCGACCTACCTAAGTACCCACGCGGAGGGTAGACCGGGCGATCGCACCTCGCCGCAGGTCGACTTCGGACACGGGCCACTTAAGCGACCCGTTCCGTACTATCAGAATAACCGAGCGGTGTTATCGTCGACCTCGACGGTTCGATTAATTATCGGGCGTATTCAGCCCACTACCAACCCTTTACGTGAAGCAAGATGGGGATTCAATAGAGGAAAAGACGAAGCGAAGCGGGAGAACAGTTCAATACAAAAGCACATTTATTCGCGATGAACGGAAAGCGCACATTCAATTCCACCAAAAGCACACAGAAAAGACACAATGCATTTTACACAAAAAGCAAATGTAAAAGCGAAAACACAATGCAGAGCGAATACCGACTACCGAGCACACGGCAACACTTATACAATTCTACTTCACAGACGGCGCCGACAACACATACCCAAAACCAAGGAAAAGAAATACCCTCAAGGATGAGGCGGGCCTGAGGCCGAGACCGGGTCGCGCCTACCCGTCTGGTGATGAGACGAGGAGCGGCGATGGCGCCTCAACTCCGCGGGCCTCGCGGACAGTGTCTGGTAGGGGGTGGGAAAGGGGCCCCCTTGGTCGCACTATCTCAGCGCGGGGGGAAACAGGAGGGGGTTGCTGATGCTCGGGGTATAGAGGATCTTTATTATCCCGCGACGAGCGTCTCCACCTCGGCCAGGTCGCGCTGTCGGCCTCCCTCGGGTGCAGCTCCCTGCACGACGCGAGCACCCCCTCGTCTGGTGTCGCCGCCTTTCCACAGCTCCGTCCCCTCCGTTCCGACTCCAACGCACACGACGAGCAGCTCCACCGCCCGCGAAGTCTTGACTCTCTGTTTCCGACTCTCCTACTCTCCTACTCTCCGCCTCTGGACTCTCCGACTCTTGCCCTCTGGCTGACGAACACGGTCCTTTTATCCCCCCGTAGCTTCGCCTTTGACCCCCTCCCTTTGACCTTTCACCTCGCTCCCCATTGGCCCGAGAAAAAGTGGGCGTGAAGGCTTTTGATCCATAAATTTGCATATATCGATCGTCCTGGAGGCGGGGCCAAATCGCCCCTCGCTCACCGATTGGACGGCAAAAAGTGGGCGTGTGTCGTTTTTGATCCGTTTTTGAAGCACAAAATCCGTGATTTTGTACACGCTGTTCGACGCGCGCCCTGCACGAGTCCAACACCGGTACCCACAGCGGGGCAAGAACGGTGGCGATGCTACGGTTGCGAGGTGTGACGGGAAGGTCGTGGCGGTTGTGGTGAAGCGGCGTTGTGGTTGGTGGTTGATGTTGTGATTGTGGTGGTAATCATGGCGGTTGGTCCAAATTAAAGATAGTAAAAGAAAAACGGCTATCCTGAAGAGTCGCAGCACGCATAAATGACATGTATTCCCACTAGACAACGGGTTTGGGCCTAACTACACATGCACTTACCGAGATACCTCACCGAAGGGACCTGAATGGTGGTTTGCGAATTTGGTAACCACAACACTACCCCCTCCCCTTTTTACAGACTCGTCCCGAGTCGTCAAATTTTCGTGTGCCATCATGTGTAGTTTTCCCCTAGTACATTTTACCTACGGATCCCTGAGTGCGACATTCATGGTATTCGTGTCCCCAAAATAAATAACCTGAGGGCTGCGTAACTATCTAAACAAACTCACTCATACGGACGACTTAAATAAAATTGCCGGCGCTAAGACATACATGCCGGGGGCGCACTCATATTTACAGTACATCTTACCCTTAACTTACAAATTTTACACTAAACCATGGCCCAGGTCACTGAACTCTGCAAAAAGAAAGCAGTTAGCAGGGAGCCAGGCTGCCCACATGCAGTCTCTGGCTCAAAACAATACAGGTGACGGGGAACGTGGCTGGCTGCTCACACGCAGTCCAAGGCCTTCCTTTTTGAACTGAACGCACTGAACCACAACGGTGCATGGGCCGCACAAACGTAGTCTCCGTGCCAGCTCAAGTGGCACACGCAATGAGCACAACGAATGAATGGATGAATGGATGGACGCAAAACACGGTGCACGGGCTGCCACTGCAGGCCCGTGTTGTAGCTGCCAACAGGGCAGTTCTCGCAGCTTGCAAACTGTTGCTTTCTGATCCTGGCGCACATGGAAATGAACAGGGGGGGGGGGGCAAAGCAAAATTGAACGGGGCTGGTGAACGTGGGCAGTGGGCATGGCATGGCAAAGGTAGCAGGCAAACACAGCCCGCAGAAGAAGGCCGCTGCAGGCAAACACAGCCGGCAGATGAACTGGCCGGCACAGGCCTTGAAGAAAAACAGCCAGCAGATGAACTGGCCGGCACAGGCCTTGAAGAAAAACAGCCAGCAGATGAACTGGCCGGCACAGGCCTTGAAGCAAACACGGCCAGCCGATGGCACAGGCCTTGCAGCAAAACAACAGCTGCCGATGAAGTTGGCCGGCCTCCGCCTTGAAGCAAAACACGGCCAGCCGATGAAGTTGGCCAGCTCTTGCCGTTCAGTGGAGGTTGGTGGAGGGAGTGCGGTGGTGCTGGCCACTTGGAGGGCGGGCTCGGACCTACCTACCTGTCTCCCTCCCAACCTATCGCCTTTGCCTGTCACTGTACATACCCACTCCCTTAATTTGTCAAACCCCAATTTAGCCCCAACTTAATTTTTTTTTTTTTGTTGTTTTTATTTTTACTCCCCCACTATAAATCGTCCCTTAACCCCCTTTATCGTCTTTGTTCGGCTAACCTATCCTGTCACCTAGCCTACTCCCAACCCCTACGTTCCCTTCCCGGAGGGGAATAAGGGAGAGCTAACGTCCTGTGTCGAGGCCCACCGAAGCCTCAGAATGGCTTCCCCAGAGTTCGGCGATCTATAACCAAAGTGGGTCCAGCGGCCCACAACGACAGCGAGGAGATGGATGGTGCGGAGGGGTACACTTCCTAATCTACCCTATCCATTTAACTGTTAAACTACCCCGCGGCTTTCAACAAGCGCCTCTCGCTTAAACTATTGGTTCTAACAACCCAGATTCCCGTCGCCTGTGTTGGTGTCCTCACAATTTCGGGCCTCGCCCCCCAATTTTCTCTCCGTGCCCTCACACGGTCTCCTGGCTGGGACACGTGGCTCCCTTTGGCAGGCACGACCCTCTGCCGAATCTCCCGCTATGGCACCCCCGGGCACTACACTGCCTCCGAGCCTACCAGCTCCCTAACACCGGGGAGTGCCCCCCATGGCACCTCCCCTGAAACGCACACGTGGCAGGCCGGCCTCCCGGGCCCCTTTCCGAGGGTCACCCGTGCCCACAACACTGCCCACGCGGCTAATGGCACCCCGGGCCTCCGCACCAAGCAGACGCACCCGTGCCCACTACTCTATCCCGGCCCCCCATGGGCCCTTGGCCTACCGCGGCCGACTAGCCTGGTGCCCGGGGTACCCACTCAGCGATACTCACCTTTCGCAGCCACGCTCCCAAGCCCGTCAACAGGGCTCCTGCACCCCTCCAAATGGGTTTCGAGCCTACCTTCCCACCAACAACAAAACGACCTCCATTTTTCAATTTGACTAACCCAGCTAACTCACTCTACACTGACCCCGGGGTCCCTTGGGCGGGAGTCACTCCTCCCCCCAATCACTCATCGCACCATGCATTCCCCATTCGCTCCACTCACACAGACCCGCTGGCCTCACTCACTCAACAAGTACTCACCTCACAACTCACCAACTCTTCAACACACTCACCACTGAACTCTGCCATCCTTCTAACTACATCCCCTAACTAACTCGTGCTCCCACGTCGTCCCTTAAACTACAGCACGTTCCTTTTAACACTACGTGGCTAAACTACGTCCCCGCTACACATCCACAAGTCTGTCACTGTCTCCAATGTCATTTTATTTCCCAACCTAAATCTGGCTACAATCCCTCTACCTAATCCATTCCACGGACTCCATGAGGACTTACCCCTGCCCCATGAAGTCGGTCTAACTAAGCTAACCCTTCCCCCTAACTAGTTTCCATCCTGTGCCCAGGTAAGGGGGTCTTTCACCCCTTGCCCAGGAATCCTGTGCACCCGAAAGTGAGGCTTGCTTTTTCCTTTTTTTTTTTTTTTTTTCATGTGCAGCACCTGCGCGGCAACTCAGAGCTCGCGCACTTTGCACCTGCCCGTGACGTCATGCAGCTGCACGTGTTCCTCGTCCCTCCTTGGACGGTACCATCCGGCAGAGATATCCCTCCTGCCGGATTCCAACCCCACGTGCAGCCATGGCATCACCGTGCGCATAAAAAAAAAACACAAGCCCCACGTCTCGAGGGGTTCCCCACGCGAACACATGTGCTTTGCCCGTTGGAGCTTAACACACACGATCGCGTGGAGAACCCGTCCGGTCCAAATCCGTTTACCTGCCTAACTTTGTCCGTCAGCCGGATCGGCAAATCCACCGCGTGCGTTTCCGGACCGGGACTTCACTCTCGCAAGCGAGCACGTGGTGGTCTCGTGCGTTGCACAGCACGAACCGCGTGCTCACTGCTGGGTGAACCCGGCACGGTCCCCGAAACGACCACAGCCGCTACTCGGCTTTCGTTTCTCCCATGTCGCCGTCTCCGTCTCCATTCCACACACGCATACCTGCGTGTTACGACGCACACAGTCCACACCATTAAACTCACACCGGGAGATGCGGCTGCGTGCTCCCGCATGCCAACCGACATCTCCCTCTCATACCGCTCTCTCACACACACGGTCTCCCTTGCACACAGCGACCTTGCACACGGCCGTTCACTCACGCGTGCGGGGGCACTCACCCGCGGTGCCTCACTCGCACTCCGTGCCTCATCCACACACGCGGGGGCACTCACCCGCGGTACCTCACTCATACACACGGCGACACTCACACACGCGGTCTCTTCCACACACGGTGCCTCACCCACACACGCGGGGGCACTAACCCGCGGTGCCTCACTCACACTCCGTGCCTCACCCACACACGCGGGGGCACTCACCCGCGGTGCCTCACTCACACTCCGTGCCTCATCCACACACGGCGTGCTGGGAAGCACGTACTCCGGCACCATCGCCACCACACCACTCACACACGGGGACGCACTCACACCTTGCACCACACACACAGGGACAACCACACTGGGGATTCGTGTCCCCACAAGGGTCTCCGGGGCCTCTATACCCCCCAAGCTCTCCGTGCACCCGTCCACAGCACTCGTCCCCTCAACCTCGCAAAGCACGACCGAACTCACCTGGTCGTGACTCGCCTCAAGGGGGCATACTCCCTCCCCTCGTTCCTGGATGAGGCCATCCAGGTACTCGCACTGGGTCTCTACACGCTCCGCGAGCTCACCCCCATCGTCCTCCACTACCTCCGTGTGTGTGTGCGCGTCACTTACCCCGTCTTCATCGTGTTGTCTCTCCTCTATCGTTCCCTTCCCGGCTACCGTCACTGCCAACTCTTCACCCTTTACCTCCCTTGTCTCCACTATTATTTCCGTTGTCGTCACCTCGTGTCTCGTCTCACACGTTTTGGTCTCCCCATTTAATTTTTCCCTTTTGGTCACCGTCGATTCCTCTGTCACGACCCTCGCCCAACACGCCCCCCGAATTATTTTTTCACCCGCCTCCACCGCGGGCCTGTCAGCCGTTGCACCCCCTTCCAGCTCGCCTGCTCCCACACGTGGAGTCGCCATTCCCAGCTCCCTGGTCACGGCCTTCATGCCCGCCTGCAGGCATCGGCCCATGTTCTGCGTCTCACCCCGTAGCTCTTTCATTTCTTCCCTCATTTGCTGTGTATTCGCATCCATCGTCGTTTTCACTTCATTTGTATTTGTATCCATCTTTTTGTTCATTTGTTGTGTATTCGCATCCATCTTTTGTGTATTCGCATCCATCGTCGTTTTCACTTCATTCATTTGCTTGTTCATGTCTTTCATTTCGTTTTTCATATTCGCATCCATCTTTTCGATCATTTTCGCATTCATCTTTTCGTTCATTGCCGCCAGCATGGCGCATAGCTGGGCCATGTCGGATGCACTCAGCTGAGCCGTTTCGGCAAGGGTTGGGGAAGGGTTTTGGTGGAGAGGGGGGGGGAGGTGTCATACACTGCCGCACCCATTTCGGGCTCTGGGTTCAGTTGGGCGAGTCCGTGTTCCTGCACAATCAACATTTCCTGCTCAGGGATTCCATCCTGGACCATGGATTCTACATTACTACACATATACATTTCTAATACCCCCGGCTCCCGCTCGCCTTGAGACGCCATCTTGCTTCTCTTAAAGGGTTAATTTGCTCGCTCGTAATTTGGAGAGAATCGGGGGTCGCTTCTCTCACCCCTGGACCGATTCCCGTGAATTTAGCCGGAGACAGGAGAGCCCGTTTTCCTGTTCTCCGATACCAGTGCCGCGAGGAGGGCGATGAATTTGTATCCCACTCCTGACACCAGTGTTGCGGATTCGCGCCCGCCGGCGTGCTGACGGCCACGTAACTCGAATCGCGGCACGTCGCCCACCGGACGGACAATCCAGTCGTGACCCTCTCGGACTAACGCCGGGAACCAGTCACGGGTGGACCTTTCGGTCTCACCGCGATCGAGCCAATCAGCCCCCGCGTGGGATAGGGTTGCTCGCCGACCCGACCTACCTAAGTACCCACGCGGAGGGTAGACCGGGCGATCGCACCTCGCCGCAGGTCGACTTCGGACACGGGCCACTTAAGCGACCCGTTCCGTACTATCAGAATAACCGAGCGGTGTTATCTTCGACCTCGACGGTTCGATTAATTATCGGGCGTATTCAGCCCACTACCAACCCTTTACGTGAAGCAAGATGGGGATTCAATAGAGGAAAAGACGAAGCGAAGCGGGAGAACAGTTCAATACAAAAGCACATTTATTCGCGATGAACGGAAAGCGCACATTCAATTCCACCAAAAGCACACAGAAAAGACACAATGCATTTTACACAAAAAGCAAATGTAAAAGCGAAAACACAATGCAGAGCTAATACCGACTACCGAGCACACGGCAACACTTATACAATTCTACTTCACAGACGGCGCCGACAACACATACCCAAAACCAAGGAAAAGAAATACCCTCAAGGATGAGGCGGGCCTGAGGCCGAGACCGGGTCGCGCCTACCCGTCTGGTGATGAGACGAGGAGCGGCGATGGCGCCTCAACTCCGCGGGCCTCGCGGACAGTGTCTGGTAGGGGGTGGGAAAGGGGCCCCCTTGGTCGGACTATCTCAGCGCGGGGGGAAACAGGAGGGGGTTGCTGATGCTCGGGGTATAGAGGATCTTTATTATCCCGCGACGAGCGTCTCCACCTCGGCCAGGTCGCGCTGTCGGCCTCCCTCGGGTGCAGCTCCCTGCACGACGCGAGCACCCCCTCGTCTGGTGTCGCCGCCTTTCCACAGCTCCGTCCCCTCCGTTCCGACTCCAACGCACACGACGAGCAGCTCCACCG
Organism: Eptatretus burgeri; assembly: GCF_056783735.1. NCBI lineage: Eukaryota > Metazoa > Chordata > Myxini > Myxiniformes > Myxinidae > Eptatretus > Eptatretus burgeri. Next base: position 801,787 of record NC_140973.1, read on the forward strand.
CCCGCGAAGTCTTGACTCTCTGTTTCCGACTCTCCTACTCTCCTACTCTCCGCCTCTGGACTCTCCGACTCTTGCCCTCTGGCTGACGAACACGGTCCTTTTATCCCCCCGTAGCTTCGCCTTTGACCCCCTCCCTTTGACCTTTCACCTCGCTCCCCATTGGCCCGAGAAAAAGTGGGCGTGAAGGCTTTTTGATCCATAAATTTGCATATATCGATCGTCCTGGAGGCGGGGCCAAATCGCCCCTCGCTCACCGATTGGACGGCAAAAAGTGGGCGTGTGTCGTTTTTGATCCGTTTTTGAAGCACAAAATCCGTGATTTTGTACACGCTGTTCGACGCGCGCCCTGCACGAGTCCAACACCGGTACCCACAGCGGGGCAAGAACGGTGGCGATGCTACGGTTGCGAGGTGTGACGGGAAGGTCGTGGCGGTTGTGGTGAAGCGGCGTTGTGGTTGGTGGTTGATGTTGTGATTGTGGTGGTAATCATGGCGGTTGGTCCAAATTAAAGATAGTAAAAGAAAAACGGCTATCCTGAAGAGTCGCAGCACGCATAAATGACATGTATTCCCACTAGACAACGGGTTTGGGCCTAACTACACATGCACTTACCGAGATACCTCACCGAAGGGACCTGAATGGTGGTTTGCGAATTTGGTTACCACAACAATATAAATTTCCAATAAGTATATAATTTGTGTGGTGTATTGAAGTGATGCATAGTAATGAAGCACCAATTTCTAATTATTTGTTTATTTATTTATTGAAAGTCCTTTGCCGTTATTTGTTATTTTTATGGTACTAATGTTTAATGCATAACTGTGACGTCTGTAATATCACCCAAAATGTTACTTTTGGTGATTATAAAGCACTTTAAAAGACACGTACTCTTTCAATGAAATACGGAGTAATTTCTCCTTTAATCACATATTAAACTTTCATATTTAATGTTGAATTAGACTGAAACACATGTAGTTGACACGTGTGTTCAATTCCTATATGTTTAATCACTATATTAGCTGTTGTTAATGATAAGTCCTCACAAACCCTATACTAGTCTATAACGTTCTCAAAGATGTTAATATATCAGTTTATTGATTCTTTCTTTACATTATTAAAAGGGAAACTACAGAATACAGACTGACGTTAATGTTAAGATGTGATTAGCAATGCAATAAAATCTCAGAATTATAAATTTTAGTGTTTGCTTCATGCTTGTGTTTAACGTTGTGAATGATTGGGGAAAAAATTCCTGACGTCAATCGACTTTTAATATCACCACAGTGTCGAGGCAACGTTGCTGAGAAGAACGAGTGGTTGCATTAACTTGTACAATGTGAAATAAATGAAATGCAATCACTGGGAAGTTTGCACAGCACAATTAACTTTGTCTGCACGAGTACATGCTAGGGCTCAGAGGTTGTTGTGTTTAAATGCTCCATTTCCATGATATGTTATACCGTGATCATTGCTGTTCACCTGTTACTATTATATTATATTGTACTGCAGAGTACCCGCCCTCCGGGCATTCTTGTTCCAAGCATAGAACATGTTCTTGTGGCGCATACTTTAATTTGGGTGGTGTATAGGCAACTAGCAGCTCTATATATGCAAAATAAAATAACCTGGGTTACGTGCATGAAACAAAAACATACCTAACTACTGCTTATAATTCAAAACACCACACTGCACTGGAAAATGTGGGAACAGGAATACTGCACTCTAATTGGTGAAGACTTATAATACCTTCCCCCACCTGGTACGTTGCTACACGATACACATTTACATAGAGAATTTGCATCCCCCCTCCCCCCCCCCAATCACCCCCAAGACACCGGGCAAAGATTAAAACACCCCTCTATATTAATGGGCGTCATACTGATCCTATGTATCATGTCTCTATGTAATTGGCTTAGAACTGTAGGAGGAGTAACGCAACAAACAAGAAAGATGATGTACATAGCACGATGCTTGCGAAATCCATAAAACAAATTTGACCTTAACAATAATTGGTGGTTGAATTCCATGACCAAATATGCAAATCCTCCTTCGTAATGGACATGCTCCATGTAATTATATGGACTCCATGTAATCATATGGACCTTCGTAATCGACAAATCATATGGACATGCTCCTTCGTACAGAGTCCTTCCTTGGAACACCTGAACTCCTATTCACCTACAAGGCTGTCATCTACAGCTTGATGGAGTACTGCTCTCCCCTCTGGGCTGCCTCCTCTGCCGCACATATTTCTCAGCGTATAGCCGTGGAAACCAATCCATCAAGATCATTGGAATCTCTCGCACTGAAGCTGAGTCTATGGGCTTATCACTTCACCATCACAGTCAAGTTCTACCACATCCTTTCTGGTCTTGCAACCTCTGCTATTTTTGTAGTCCCCCCCACCCCCCTCACCAATCCCCTCCATGTTTCTACAGGGCTCACACAGTCCACAAACAACCCTCTTCTGGTAAAACTACCAAATCCAGGATCACTGCTCACCTCCACTCATTTGTTCCCTTTTTTTCCACCCCACCTGTGAAATCTACTTCCACATTCTCTTCAATCTTTTTCTGCCCTCCAGGTCTTCAAGACAACTGTTTACCACCATCTCAGATTATTCCCAATCAAAAACCATGATCTTTTCCACCTCGTTAACCCCACCAAAATCCCTCCTAATTTTCTCGTGTTTCCTCTTTGGAGTTTCCTTCTCCATGCATGTGTGTTTTGCATTCTATTTTTCTGTTCCGTCCTGATCCGTTCATGTACTAGCTCTTTTGCGAGTCTCGACTATGTATACAAAAAAAAGGAACATCACCGACGTTTAAATGTGCCATTTAGGGCATCAAAAATGTTTAATAAAGGTTACTGATGACCATCAATATTTCTTGTTATTTAATGTTTGTACAGTTGCCATAATTATGACATATGTATCACATCTTTTAATATACTTTCCTCTCCCCTCCCAAATATAGATAACAAGTGGTCAATGTTTGTGAAGTCACAAATAATATGAATAATATAATCAAATCTGGCCTGAAGTCAAAAGTTAAACTTTGATGAATTTACAGTTAGGAAGACTTTCCATGATACTTTTCATTCATTTGCAAACTGCTCATCAGTTATACCTGCACATTACCTGCAGGGTGATTATGCCCCGCCCCCATCCGCAAGTGGCATGCACCCACACATTTTTACTCACACATGCAATTTTAACAGCTCCTCAACAAAAAAGCTTCAGCCTCCAACCTCCCAACTCTGTCTCCCATCTTCGCTCCCCCCCCCCCAAAACTCCAAGTCCTAACGAAAACAATGCTAAGTCCTCTCCCAACCTTAAAGTATCGATCCTCTCCCCACACTTGAGCCTTCAATCACCCCCCCCCCATCCCAACAAAATTATTCAACTCATCCCCCCCTTCCAAAGCTGTCCCATCTTTACTCTCACACTCCTTCTGCTCATAAAAGCAAACGGGCATTCCCATGTCAAACCAGCAGAATATGAAATGCTTTCTGCTCGCCCTCGCGGCCACTGTGGTGTTGCTCCTCGAGCGTGGCTGGAAGGCCTGCGTTATTACACGGTTCCCTGGCATGTTCATAGCACTTTTGCATATTTGTCGGCAACGAGTTCTTTCCGCAATGCGGAATGACCCCGTGCTGACGCAAGCGCTACAGGGACAACATGATGGAGCTGTCAAGTCCATGTTTCCCTTCACGTTGTCTGGGTCCAGGCAAATGTTATCTGCCGACCTTCTCACTCACGACCTGGTTTTAGCAATTTGGGAGGAGCTTGTGTGTGTCCTCCGCATTCCTGAATGGATGGCGAGGGTCGGCCACCTTGGGCTTTGGGAACAGCAGATTTCATGGCTTGACGGAGAGGTTGTGACGACTAAGGGGGGGGAGGGTGCTGACGGGCCTCCCGCTTTCATGGTGCATCCTGAATGTGGTCCACCTTTGGTGGTTGGCAAGGGCGATACTGATTGCACGAGCTGCCAAGCCTTTTCCTGGATGTTCTGCCACATGTGATCTGTCCGGTTCCAATGTTATCAGGGACCCTCGAAGCCTACTTGGCCCCCAGTCATTCTGGATCTATGGTGGTAATCTTCTCTCAGTTTTGAACCCATGAGTTGTGCAGGCCTAAGAGCCCTTGGTCGCCACTTGTGGCGACCGGTTCTCGAAGGGTAAGCACCTCGTATCGGAACAATATGGGATCTTCCTGGAGGAGATCTTCCATGTCCGATGGGGTCCTCAGGAGCCCCTGAAAAGAGGGGGTTGCATTCCTGTTCGTATTCGTTGGGATGCTGACCTGTCAGCATTATCCAATCCCTCCCTTGCGGTGGCAGGTGGCAAAAACATGCGGCCACTGTTGCAGCCTATCAATTCGCTTTCTGCTGCCGGCGAATTGGCACCATGCGCAAACCATTTGAGGGACGATCCCTCCATAACAATGGGCATCCAGACGATCTTAGATCACATGATGCTCTCTGCGGCACAGACCTGACCCTCTTGTGAGGGCCCGATCCTGAACACCAATAGAGGGTCACCTCATGGATGATTGTGAACCATGTGGAGAAGACCTTGGGGTGACTAAGGGGCTGATTGAAATTGGTGTGCGGCGTTTGTCCGTGCTCCGTTCCAGAAGCTCCTGCGCCACCTCTTGGAAATCTCTCCCAGGTTGTGGTCTGGGCCATGCTGATGGGTATGGCAGGTGAGAAAGGGAACCTCGGAGGGAGGGGAGGGGCCCGGGCCTACTCGAGTAGGAGTGGGACCGGGGATCGGCCCAATGCCGCCTTACCACGGCACTGGGTTGGGACTAATGTTATCACTTGTCATGCTATCACCAACATCACAGAAACCTGCCACAATTTTAAGAGAAAATAGTCAGAAATAATAGCAAGCCTGCATAGCCTCTGCAGTAAAAGTGCTGCTTGAGTGAAAAGGTAATTATAAAGGATTCCTAAATTGGTGGCTGTAGTTTAGAAATAGTGGGGGGGGGGGGGTCAGGTGAACTGTCCAACGAATTGGAGGAACACGGACGCACGCACAGCTCCTTTTATAGTAGAGATAAGTGCAAGTGTAAAAAGCATTGCAAAAATAAACAAAAACGATGTACAGATGGTAATGACAAAAAATGTGCAAACAATTTGTGGGGATGCCAGCATGAAATATGCAGGGTCCATCTCTGTATGTTTAGTGCAATAATTATTGCACTATTATTGCAATAATTATAATTATTTGGGATTGCCTTGCTGTTTATACAATGCTTAAAGTGGAAAAGAAGCAAAAGAGATGTTTCAAAAATGGAAAAAAGCAATCGAGAAGAAAGGTTCACACGTCAACCTTGATAAAACGAAGGTTGTAGTGAGTGGCAAGGAAAGGGTGTGGATATGGCATTGTTCAAGATGTGGAAAGAGTTTGATGAAATTCAATTCAACGTTGATAGTATTACAGCTGGTGTCACAAGAGGTGCAGTGGTGGTATCATGTGAGGATCAATCATTTTAAGAAAAAGAAATGCTCCTGAGCTCAGAATTTAACTTAGAAAAGGTCCAAATTCTCTGTTACCTTGGAGATGTGATTGAGGCATCACGAGGAGCGTAATTAGTCATCAGATCCAAAATAAAGTGAGCCTGGAATAAATGGAGTCAACTCGGTGGGAGGATGAAGCACAGACACATTCCATTACCTGTAATAGTTGGTTTATAAAGCCTGTATCAGACTAGTATTGTTCTGTGGAAGCAAAACGTGGGCAATGTGGATCAAAGATTTAAATGGACTAAAAAATAGATAAGAACTAGAACGGCACTCAGTACAGCACATACCTCTGCCAGGCTTAACAGTTTATGTTTTGTATCCCATTGATAGGCTGAATCCGAATCTGGATCTTCAACAAAATCAAATCGATTCGTTCTTGTAACACACACAACTCATCCACCAGGTTCGGTTCTCAACATTCTGAAATATCATGCTCACACACAAACAGACAAGGGTGAAAATATAACCTCCATCCACCTTTGTTGACAGAGGTAAAACATTTAAAGTTCTCAGATTAGGATCCGAATCTTCACCAAAATCAAAACAATTCGTCCCTGTAACACACCCAACCTGTCCACCAAATTTCATCCGTATCCATCCATAACTTTTTGAGATATCCTTTTCATAGACAAACGAACAGACAGGATAAAACATAACCTCCATCCACTTTCGTTGCTGGAGGTAAAAAAATTTTTTTAGAAGTTCTCGCATCCGCATCTGGTTCTTCATCAAAATCTAATCAATTAGTCCTGGGCAGACACCCAACCTGTTCAACAAATTTCATCCAAATTCGTCCAACTTTTTGAAATATCGTGCTATACTATATCGTTTTTGGCCTGGTCAATCAATGGTGTAGAATTGCTTTTAAAATTCTAGTATCTGGATCTTCACCAAAGTCTAATCAATTCCTCCTTGTCACACACTCAACCTGTCCACAACATTTTGAGATATCCTGCTCACAGACAGACGGGTGAAAATATAACCTCCGTCCACCTTTGGTGGCGGAGGTAATGATACGATGGATGAATGGGATATCTCTAAAAGAAAGTATTCCGAGTGCAGAAATCAGGAAGAGATTAAAAATCATGACCAGTGAAGAAGAACTTAGGAAGAGAAGACTTGATTGGAACTGTCATGTGCAATGAAGGTCAGAAGATGAAGCTGCAAAGAAAACATTCAAGTTTCTAGTCAAAGGATCAAAACTGAGGAGGTCTTGAAATGACATGGATTGAAAATGTCAATGATATGGAATGTTTGGGTTTGCACAACAATAATATATTGGACATATCCATATGGAGGAATGCCATCATTCTAGCAATGCCCTTTAGAAAGGAGGAAGATGGTTGTTTGATGTTTGTTGCTGTTGTTTCTTACATTAATGGCAACCATTGATTGATTGCTTTGATAAATTTTCTAATGAAAACATGTCCATTTACAGGCAATGGAGGTTGGAGATGTGTTTGCATTTGGCTTGTTGCTCTTCGAGCTAGCGTATGGCCGACCACCAGACACCATCCCTGTGGAAACATTTGAGCCATCCATCCCACCTCTTGTTGGTACTTCTCACAATACTGCAATTTGTTATTTTATAACAATGGGGAAAAATGGTAGATTGTACATTTAAGTATTTCGACAGTTGGCAGTGTGGATCGTTCACGATCGTACTCCTGGCCTTGGTGACCTCTCCTCCAGGGATGAACCAAAGTGGACCGAAACTGTTTGGGTGTGCACATAAGATGATGGCAGTTTATCAGGCAGCACTTGTCCTGA
>NC_140973.1:816587-829087 GCF_056783735.1 Eptatretus burgeri
TTCATTGCCAAGACATTGGTTCACATACAATTGTTCCTCTGCCTGGCAAGATTTTTCCTATTGCGTATTTTGCCAACTGGCACTCCTCATAAAAAATGACGGGAAATAGACACCCTATTTTTGAAGGACGACCATTTGAAAAATAATCGGTTTACTGGTTTGTGCTGTGGAGCCTCACGTTGCAGACACAGACACAGACACAGACACAGACACAGACACAGACACAGACACAGACACAGACACAGACACAGACACAGACACAGACACAGACACAGACACAGACACAGACACAGACACAGACACAGACACAGACACACACAGACGGACAACCCGATAAACCTCTCTCAATGCTCTTGTTTGACCACACCTCCTGAGCCACACAATATTTTTCATAAGCCACGCCCACTTTCCTACGCCACTCCCACTTTTCATCAACCACGTCCACTTTCCCTAAGCTCTGCCCACTTTTCTAAGCCCCTCATAAAAATGACGGTAAATAGACACCCGATTTTTGAAGGACGACCATTTGAAAAATAAAACCTCAATGAAAAATCGGCTCGAGTAAAATTTTCTAAATATCTCGAAGTGTTTAATTCCGAAGTCTCGTTTCTCTACGTTCAAAACTGAAGGACAAGTATTGAAAATACTGTATGCGGTTTTTCAGCCGCTGCACAGCAACGGGTGGTTGCTAGGCAACGAAATTCAAACGCGCACATTCCCAGTACATATTGCAAATGTTGGCAAAGTTTCATCAAAATCGGTTCGCTGGTTTGTGCTATGGTGCCTCGCGTTGCAGACACACACACACACACACACACACACACACACACACACACACACACACACACACACACACACACACACACACACACACACACACACACACGGAAAAACCGACAATAAGGGATAACTAGCAAATATAGCGAATCCAATAAATTTCACACCAAATTATTTAATAAATGAGATGCTTTTCAATTCCACAATGTACGAATATCTTTCTTCGACAAATATTCTGTGGTCCCGTTACAGGTGAAACTCTAAGGGCACTCGGTGGAGCGCATACCTCCGCCATGTAATGCCTGATCCATGGGACCATATCAAGCCCAATACATTGTTGACATGTATGTCGTTTTTGGCCCTGTCTCTCAATGGTGAAGAATCACTTTTAAAATGAAATAAACCTCTTATCCATATCCGGATTCACATCTTCACCAAAATCGAATCAATTTGTCCTTGCCACACACCCAACCTGTCCACCAAATTTCATCCGAATCCGTCCACAATTTTTTGAGATACCGTGATATTTATCGTTTTAGCCCCATCTCTCAATGGTGAAGAATCACTAAAAAAATTCCAGTCGTCGGATCTGGATCTTCACCAAAATCTAATTGGTTTGTCCTTGTCACACACCCAACCTGTCCACAAAATTTCATCCGGATCCATCACAACTTTTTGAGATTTTTTTTTTTTTTTTTGTATACCTTGGTCGAGGCTCGTATGAGAGCTAACACACAACTCACAGCAAGGAGGCATGAGACAAGAGGGGCGGGAGTGGAAGGGACAAAACAGTGGGGAACAGACACATTAGGTGAACTGTGGAAGGGAGAGGGATGGGGATGGGACGGGGAACATGGCGAAGAGAAGATGGACATTTCAGGGACTTTCAGGAAGGAAAGCAGGAGAAATGAAGGAAGTGGGCTTGGGTGGATTATCGGGGGTAGAAAAGATCGAGGATTTGGATGGGGGAAGATAAGAGGTGGTGGTGAACAGCTGTTTTGAAAGCCTGGAGGGAAGAATGGGAAAGAATAGAGTGAGGAAGTTTATTCCAAAGGCGGGAAAAAAGAGGAATGAAAGAGTGAAGATGAGCAGTGATTCATGATTTTGGTAGTTTTACCAGAAGGGGGTTGTTGGCGGACCTTGAGCGCCCTGTGGAAATGTGGTGGGGACAAATCGCAGAGAGAGCAGGGGGGGCAAGGCTGGAGAGGAGTCGGTAGAAGACAGAAAGACCACCGACCAACCTGCGGTGATTGAGTGAGAGGCCCAAAGACTCAGCTTCATTGCGGGAGATGCCGATGATCTTAAATGCCCTGGTTTCGACAGCGTGAAGCCGAGAAAGGTGGGATGCAGGAGCACCAGCCCAGAGGGGAGAGCAGTACTCCATCAGGCTACAGACAAAAGCTTTGTAAGTGGTCAGGAGCTCAAGAGGGCCGAGGAAGGACTTAGCACGACGGAGGATTCCCAGTCGGCGACTGGCTTTTGAGGCGAGGTTGGAAATGTGACTTTCCCAGGAAAGGTCATGGCAGATAGTGAGACCTAGAAGCTTGAAAGAAAAGACTTCTTCCAGAGGATTGTTGAGAAAGTGGATGGGGGGGTTTTGTAAACGGTCCTTTCGAAGAGACATAGTGAGAGTGTGAGATTTGTCTGGATTGAAAGACATGTTCCACGTGTTGGACCAGTTTGTGATTTTATCCAGATCTGCAGTGAGCGAAGAAGCTGCCGGTCGACTGCCGGTCTGAGGGATGACAGATGGTACGGCAGAGGGTGGAGTCGTCGGCAAAGAGAAATAGAGGATTTTCCATAGAAATAGAAAAGATATCCTGTACACAGACAAACAGAGAGAAAGGGGTGAAAACATAACATCCTTCACCTTTGGTGGTGGATGTAAATAGCTACTGCATCATCCCTGGTATCCAGTGTCCCTTTAGAGACAAAATTCTTCTTCGCCCGATGGTGAGTTCCAAGACGTCCACCAGCAACATCAAGGATGGTGGTCTTTAAAGCACTCCACAACTCTTCAGGATCCCCCATAGCACCCAGACCCCCCCAAATCCCCACTCAGCCTGTTCGCAAACTCCTCAGCTACCCTCTCATCCTTGAGTTTGCCAACATCCAGCCTAGGTTGGGATGGTATCATTCTTCTGGATTTAAGTTGCAACTTCAGCATAGTGACAACTTCAGTTTCCTGTGTTGTGTGTATCACATGCATTTTTTGATTGCTGGGCTTGTTGAGTGGTGTATAAGATGTAAACTAAGTGTTGGAACACGTCCCCCCACCCCTCCCCCTTTTCTGGGACATATCTTGGACGTATAGCGAGGACCCCGTAATCATCCTAATCGTGTGCACGTGCAACATTTAGGCTAATGGAAGAGAGATGACATATAAACATGAGTTTGCACAGCAATTTCCAAAACAGTGGTTCTTTGATGTCGTCGCACAAGTTATTCAATACAATTATTATCAGTTAAACTGCCAGAACATCAAAGGTCTAATCATACATCTGGATAAAAACGCTGTTGTATCGAATTTGGTTTTTGTCACTGAATGTGGAAGTGTGAGTCGACCTATTTCATCTTCAGAAATTGGTTTTTCATCATGCGCTCTTTAACCTAACAAAATACCCTCCTAAAAGCTTGCATAAAGCTTTCACACTTGCTGGCTGGTTTGAGTACATATTTCCCAATTTATCACTGATTTTGTATTTGCAGAATTCTCATTTTTCTGAAATCATTCTGTTGAATAATAAGATTGCAAAGCAAAGAGCAGGGTTAAGCAATTGCTTCATGTCCGTCCTTTCTGTCTATCTTTCTTTTTATTAGTTTATGATCGTCCTTTTATGATTGCGGAACAACTTATTGAAATCAAATGTTATATATTGACCTTGAATCGGATCATGAATATCAATACAGGCTTGCCGTTTTACCGTACTTTGTCTCTTAATTATCTTAAGGTCCTGAGTACCTGAGTGTTAGATAATATGTGCAGAGAGGAGTGAGATAATATTTTAACTCTGCCTGCCAGGCAGTCAAACAGAATTCAGAATCATCCCAAACACGAAATGTGCTGTTTTTAAGGACGTCATCATGGGCACGTACAACTGGCAGGGATAACTAATGCCATGTGTTCGGGTGGTGTAATAGACACTGCGGAAAATGGTGGTTAAAACCGGAATTAATTTATTTATATGACTTTTACAATCTTTCTTTATTTATATTTAATTATACACGAACAAAAACTATAACTGTTTACCATTGACCAAAAACTATACACGATATAAAATGATCCAAAAACCTCAAGTCTTGTAGTACGGTACTTCAATTTAAATAAAGGTTCTCAATGGGGTGGTGTGTAAGGGTGGTATTTGGGATTGTTCCTGATGACTACAATTGCACTAAACTTTGGGGAAATTTTTTTTATCATTATTTTATGAAGGTTTAAGCAACACTGTATGGGGTATCGTGTTCTATGAACTCTAGTTTTTGTCGTGTTATAATTGTGGTTTCTCTTCAACAATTTTGTTTTCACCTCTGCCTCCAAAGATGGACGGAGGTTGTTTTTCACCAGTTTGTCTGTCTGTCTGTCTGTGAGCAGGATATCTCAAATCGTTATTGTTGGATTTGAGTTATACTTCGTGGACAGTTTGGGTATGTGACAAGGATTAATTGATTTGATTTTGGTGAAGATCTGGATCTGGATACTAGAATTTCAAAAATCTTAAATATTCACCATTGAGATGGTGCCTAAATCGATAAATATCACGATATTTCAAAAAGTTGTGGACGTATTATGACAAGTAGGTGGATGAGTTGGGTCGGTGACAAGAACAAGCCGATTAAATTTTGGAGGTCCGGATGCAGATCCTGTCTATCAGTGGGATACAAAATGTAAACTGTTCAGCGTGGTGGAGGTATGGGCTCAACTGGTGCCGTTGTTGTTTGTTTTGAAGGTTTAAATGATTTTCTCTTTGATTTCATGTCAGTGAAGTGTAGTCTTATAACCCTGTAAATTTCCTTCCCTTTCTTGTTTTTCTCGGCCTCCAAGCATCCGTCTTGCAGTCGATTCTCTCTGCAGATGCTGTTCGAAGTTGTCTTCCAACTGTTCCCATGCTCCTGGATTCACCGTAAGAATTACCCAAAGTGAAAAACTTTAAAAATACATGCAGCTTACGCAACTCATTTGTGTAAATGGCAATCTACATATTATGCAAGCAAAAAAGGTGTAACATATATAGTGTGTATATATATATATGCACATTTTTTTTTTAATCTTCCCCACCTCCTTGCATGTTCTCTCGCTTCTCCTTTCCTTCTGTCTCCTTATTCGTATCTCTCCCTCCATTTTTTTTTTCATTTTTTGCCCCTCTTCTCAAACTTTTTTTTTCATATTTTACCCATTCTTTTTGCGTGCATAATATGTAGATGACACCAATGATGACGTGCCCTCTTAATTCTGACCAAGTTTATTGTACTTTCTGATTCTTCCATGTCCTGTAAATAGGTACAACTAAGTAAAGTGATGTTTAAGGACCCCATATCACCAAATTTTAACCTCCCTTTTTTATTTACATCTTTGATTTCATGTCAGTGAAGTGTTGGGTGGTCGCTAGACTACCGTTATTCTCAGGTTTTACTTCTGTCTGTATGTATGTAATGGACAGCTCTGGAGGCCAGAGGAGTCAACCGATTTTGATGAAACTTGACTGGTAGGTTCATACCAGGATCTAGTATTCCATTTGTATGCTTTTGAGCACCGTTGCTATGGACGCCACCATTGCCTAGCAACGGGACTTTGAAATTTTTGAAAAATCCTAAAAAAAAAAAAAAATCTACAATCGGCTTCTGCGCTTTTATGCGCACTATAATCAACCTCTTTGTCAATTTTCAACCCGATCCGTCAAAAACTGTATGACTAGTATGCTCTTATATAGCGAACACCCATGTTGCCTACCGGCTTGTAGTCTTATAACCCTGTAAGTTTCCTTCCCTTTCTTGTTTTTGTCGGCCTCCAAGCATCCGTCTTGGAGTCTATTCTTTCTGCAGATGCTGTTTGAAGTTGTCTTATAGCAATGGAAACATTGCAATTGTTTTTTGCTTCTGCTGCCAAAAGTGCTGGAGGCAATATTTTCGGATTTTCTGTCTGATCTTAGAGCTGTCCGTCCATCCGTCTGTCCGTGATCGATTTTTGTTTCCACTTAAAGTTGTGACCTAATTGAAGGGTTTTAAACAAAATTCATACAAAAGTATATTATATTATGATTCAAAGATGAATTGATTCGATTTTGGGTTCAAAGGGTCAAAGGTCATGTGACCTTAAGATGAAAGTAGCAGATTTTAGTTCCCGCTATCATTTGTGAACCGCTAACAGTTTTTTTTTTTTTTTTTTTTTTTTTTTTTTTGTATACCTTGGTCGAGGCTCGTATGAGAGCTAACACACAACTCACAGCAAGGAGGCATGAGACAAGAGGGGCGGGAGTGGAAGGGACAAAACAGTGGGGAACAGACACATTAGGTGAACTGTGGAAGGGAGAGGGATGGGGAACATGGCGAAGAGAAGATGGACATTTCAGGGACTTTCAGGAAGGAAAGTCGGAGAAATGAAGGAAGTGGGCTTGGGTGGATTATCGGGGGTAGAAAAGATCGAGGATTTGGATGGGGGAAGATAAGAGGTGGTGGTGAACAGCTGTTTTGAAAGCCTGGAGGGAAGAATGGGAAAGAATAGAGTGAGGAAGTTTATTCCAAAGGCGGGAAAAAAGAGGAATGAAAGAGTGAAGATGAGCAGTGATTCGTGATTTTGGTAGTTTTACCAGAAGGGGGTTGTTGGCGGACCTTGAGCGCCCTGTGGAAATGTGGTTGGGACAAATCGCAGAGAGAGCAGGGGGGCAAGGCTGGAGAGGAGTCGGTAGAAGACAGAAAGACCACCGACCAACCTGCGGTGATTGAGTGAGAGGCCCAAAGACTCAGCTTCATTGCGGGAGATGCCGATGATCTTAAATGCCCTGGTTTCAACAGCGTGAAGCCGAGAAAGGTGGGAGGCAGGAGCACCAGCCCAGAGGGGAGAGCAGTACTCCATCAGGCTACGGACAAAAGCTTTGTAAGTGGTCAGGAGCTCAAGAGGGCCGAGGAAGGACTTAGCACGACGGAGGATTCCCAGTCGGCGACTGGCTTTTGAGGCGAGGTTGGAAATGTGACTTTCCCAGGAAAGGTCATGGCAGATAGTGAGACCTAGAAGCTTGAAAGAAAAGACTTCTTCCAGAGGATTGTTGAGAAAGTGGATGGGGGGTTTTGTAAACGGTCCTTTCGAAGAGACATAGTGAGAGTGTGAGATTTGTCTGGATTGAAAGACATGTTCCACGTGTTGGACCAGTTTGTGATTTTATCCAGATCTGCAGTGAGTGAAGAAGCTGCTGCTTGCCGGTCTGAGGGATGACAGATGGTACGGCAGAGGGTGGAGTCGTCGGCAAAGAGAAATAGAGGATTTTCCAGAGAGTCCGAGAGATCATTGATGAAAACCAGAAAAAGAACAGGGCCCAGAACGCTACCTTGAGGAACTCCAGCCTGCACAGGAAGAGGGGATGAAAGAACTCCATTTAGGGCCACACGTTGACTGCGACAGGAGAGGAAGTCTGCGAGCCATGAGTGGAGATGGCCTTGAATACCATGGGAAGAGAGTTTGGTGAGTAGGGCAGGGTGCCAGACTGTGTCAAAAGCACGTGCTATGTCCAGGGATACGGCTCGGATTTCCTGTCTGGCATTGAGGACCTCCATCCATTGATGGGAGAGCAGAAGCAGCATATCCAGGGTAGAGTGACCTGGTCTGAAACCAAATTGATGATTGGAAATCAAGCCATTGGAGAAGAGGAAGGATTTCATATCTGAGGCGATGATGGATTCCATCATTCAACAGTATTTTGACCAACCTGGGCATAACTATGGACTGTGATACAAAGGTCAACCGATTAATTTTGGGTTCAAAAAGTCAAAGGCCTCAGGGCAAATGCCCTTTAATTGAAAATTAAATACTGCAATAACTTACGAACCACTGAAGAGATTTCCACCATACTTGTCACATACTAACAGCTCATTAAGTACTTTCAAAAGCTATTTTATTTGAAGTTATAACCTTAACTCGTAAGCAATTGAATGATTTCCCCAACTGCTCGGATCATCAGCTGGGCACCGTTTATTATCGAGGTTTCGATCCTTTCAGCCCAAAACCTCTCCAAACGGTGGGTCCATAATCCCGGTCGCAGGTCCACATCAGTAGATTACTCAACATCAATGGACCCACAACCCAAAGCTGTGTCCAGACAGTCAACACAACAATGCAATATCCTTATTCACACTTATTTCATTATTTGTTTTATTTAAAGTCTTACAACAAATTAATAACTTGAATCAAACACCACTTTATAGGATAATATAATAAGTGATAAGCACTTTACCTTGTAGACATGTCCATTACACAGCACCTCCATCTAACCAGAATCAAACTCTCATTAATAACCGATTTTAACATGCTGCACTGCATATCCGAGCTATGACATTTTGTCTTTTTCTTTAAAAAAAACTTGTATCAGAATAACATCAGCTGTTCCTGTAGGTTTCCTCTGCTGGGTAGTGAATTTCACAGCAAAGACTCAACCATGCGTACCAAGGAGCTTTCAAAAGGCTTCCGGGATAAGGTTATGTGTGGAAAGGGACAGATCAGGGGATGGGTATAAAAACATTTCAAAGGCCTTGAATATCCCTTGTAGTACAGTCAAGACAATCATTAAGAAGTGGAAGGTGTAAGGTACCACCAAGACCCTTCCAAGATCAGGCCGTCCCTCCATACTGGGTGACCAAGCAAGGAGGAGACTGATCAGAGAGGCCACCAAGAGGCCAATGGCAACTTTGAAAGAACTGCAGTCCTTTATGGCAAAGACTGGTCACTGTGTGCATGTGATGATGATATCCCAAGCACTCCACAAGTCTGGCCTGTAATGTAGGGTGACGAGAAGGAAGCCATTACTCAAAAAAGCCTACCTTGAGTCTTGTTTGAGGTATGCAAAAAAACACTCTGGAGATTGTAAAGCCATGTGGCAAAATGCTTTGTGCTCTGACGAAACCAAGAAGGAACTTTTTGGCCTAAATGCAAAACGCCACATTTGGCGCAAACCCAATACAGCGCATCACCCAAAGGACCCCATCCCTACTGCGAAGCATGGTGGTGGCGGCATTATGTTATGGGGATGTTTCTCATCAGCAGGGACTGGGACAATTGTCAGGGAACATAGATGGAGCAAAATACAGAAATATTCAAGAGGAAAACCTGCTGCCCTCTGAAAGAAAGTTGAATTTGGGATCGAAGTTCACCTTTCAGCATGATAATGACCTGAAGCACACAGCTAAAGCAACACTGGAGTGGCTAAGAAACAAAAATATAAATGTCCTTGAGTGGCCCAGTCAGAGCCCCAACCTAAATCCAATTGAAAATCTGTGGCATGACTTGAAGATCGCTGTCCATTAACGCTCCCCACACAACTGAGCTTGAACATTTTTGTTCAGAAGAATGGGCAAATATTGCCCAATCAAGGTGTGCAAAGTTGGTAGAGACCTATCCCAACATTCTCACAGCTGTAATTGTTGGCAAAGGTGCTTCCACCAAGTATTAACTAAGGGGGGTGGACACTTATCCAACCAAGATATTCTAGTTTTGTATTTTTAATCAATTTTCTGAAATTTATATAATTTGTTTTTCACTTGGAAGTTGTGGGTTATGATGTGTAAATAAAGGTGAAAAAGTCTGATTTAATGTAATTTAATTCCAGGATAATAGGCAACAAAAGGTGGAAATTTTGAAAGGGGATGTTGACTTTCTGGAGGCACTGCATTTGGATATATATATATATATATATATATATATATATATATATATATATATATATATATATATATATATATATATATATATATATATATATATATATATATATATATATATATAGTCGAAACATGTGGAGTGTGACAAGCATTTCCCCAATCTCCATTGGATCTTAAAGATGTGCAACATAGAACATGGGAACAACAACAAGTATATGGAGATTGCTTTATGTTTTCGATTTCAGTTGACAAACCCCACCCTTCAACGTTTGTTTGTTTGTCTGTTTTTTAACATGGAATCATGAACTCCACCTTTTAGTGTTGCCTCGCAACCCTTAACAATGTAAATAATTGTTTTATATCAACATTTAATCTTTCTCGCATTAAAAAGAAAATACATTTTGACCTTGTTGCATGATCAAATCGATAGAGTTCTTTCTGATCACTCGCTCCGTGACCATGATAATCGGTTGGCTTGTTTAATGATCATGTGACTCGTCACTTCCTTAGCCAGGTGGTGGGGGGGGGGGGTTGGAGCTTGGCCTGTGCATAAATAAAGGGTTCACACTAATCACTAATTCTTGATTTAATTGATATATCTTCTTGCAGCCATTGCAAACCTTCCCCATTGGTATATAACTTGTGTATGGGGCATCAATTTTTTGGTTATTTCTCCGAAATAAGCTCAAAGAGTATGTCCCAGTGTCCGACTGGCCGTACGTACGTCCCTTAACATTTGACTAAAACATCTCAAAAACTACCTGACCGATTATGGACCATATTTGCTAGTATGCATCAGGACAGCAAGGTCTCATATGGTTGTGCTCCCGATCCAGATGTGCCCCTCCAAGTGTGGGGGGGGGGGGTAAAGGGAGGGTGTTTAACCTAAATATTTACATTTTATTCAAAAATCTTATTCTCAGAAACCATCACACTGATCCAGCCCAAACTCGCCATGAGGCATCAGGATCATGCCCTCACCTTAAGTTGTACTCCTCATGGCCGTATCTCTCCCGGAAAGGGGGCCATAGGCCCCCTCTCCGAATCCCTCATTTTCACTGAAACATCTCCACAATTACCTGAGTGATTATGGACCAAATTTGGTGCACTACATCAAGGCAGTGAGGTCTCTTGGTGCTGTCTGTGCTCCCTATCCGGATCTGCCTATTTACGGGGAGGGTGATAGTGGGGTTTTGCCCCAAATATTGGTACCTCATTCAAAAATCTTATTCTCAGAAACCGACAACCAGATCCAGACCAAGCTGGCCTTGCAGCATCATGACCATGCCCTAACCTTAAGTTGTCCTCCCCCATGGCCGTATCTCCCCTAGAAAGGGGGCCACGGCCTCCCTTCCCTAATCCCTCATACTTGCTGAAACATTTTTTCCTCACAAGCTACATGACCGATATGGACCAAATTTGGTACGATGCATCAGACCATTAAGGTCTAGTGGGGTTATGCTTTCCATTTGTATCCGCCCCCTCTCAGATGCTCAAAAGGGGGATTTCGCCTCAAATTCAGGTAATTCATTTTACAATCTTCTCAGAAGCCAATGGCCAGATGCAGATCAAACTTTTCATGAAACATAAGGACCATGCCGTTAACTTAAGTTGTGCTCCCCATGACCAAACCACTTCAGGAAGAGCGGAGCATGGTCCCTTCCCTCAAATCCCTCATTTTCACTCTGCTTGTTGGGGAAATGATCATCAGTCCCCTATGGGGCTATTTATTTCCAATATATATATATATATATATATATATATATATATATATATATATATATATATATATATATATATATATGTTTATATTTATATATATATATATGTTTATATTTATATATGTTTATATTTATATATATATATATATATATATATATATATATATATATATATATATATATGTTTATATATATATATATATATATATGTATATATATATATATATATATATGTATATATATATATATATATAT
The DNA here is from genome assembly GCF_056783735.1 of Eptatretus burgeri. NCBI lineage: Eukaryota > Metazoa > Chordata > Myxini > Myxiniformes > Myxinidae > Eptatretus > Eptatretus burgeri. Next base: position 828,203 of record NC_140973.1, read on the forward strand.
ATATATATATATATATATATATATATATATATATATATATATATATATATATATATATATATATATATATATATATATATATATATATGTATATATATATATATATATGTATGTATATATGTGTATATATATATATGTATGTATATATATATGTATATATATATATATATATATATATATATATATATATATATATGTATGTATATATGTATGTATATATATATATATATATATATGTATGTATATATATATATATATATATATATATATATATATATATATATATATATATATATATATATATATGTATATATATATATATATATATATATATATATATATATATATATATATATATATATATATATATATATATATATATATATATATATATATATATATATATATATATATATATATATATATATATATATATATATATATATGTGTATGTGTATATATATATATATATATATATATATATATATATATATATATATATATATGTGTATGTGTATATATATATATATATATATATATATATATATATATATATATATATATATATATATATATATATATATGTGTATGTGTGTATATATATATATATATATATATATATATATATATATATATATATATATATATATATATATATATATATATATATATATATATGTGTATGTGTATATATATATATATGTGTATGTGTATATATATATATGTGTATGTGTGTATATATATATATATATATATATATATATATATATATATATATACATGTGTATATATATCTATATATATATATATATATTGTTGCGGATTCGCGCCCGCCGGCGTGCGGACGGCCACGCAACTCGAATCGCGGCATGTCGCCCACCGGAC
>NC_140973.1:834087-841587 GCF_056783735.1 Eptatretus burgeri
AGTTGGTCTTGCAGAAATTTGACAAGGCTTCCACCGTTGGAAGTTGTATTCAAACGGCACACAGCAATGTACCGTTTTGGCATGATGAATCTTTCAGGCCTCTAATGCTCTTTGGCTGAGGCACTTTCCAGTTGACCTGAACTTGTTGGCAAACCTACTTCTCTTCCCACATTTATGCTGCTCAGGCATCCAAGTGTGTTCGTTTTCTGCTTGCAGTGTGGACACTTAAAACATATTTTGCAAAACATAGAATATTACCATTGGATGGTGTGATTTAAGAAATTTGATATGGGGTCTTTAAAGCAAAAAGTTGGTTCTGTGATTCAGCTATGATTTTGCAATTCCTTGTTGCCGTCATCATGGTTAATGTTCACTCACGTGGCCCAATAGATATTGTCTTTTTTATTTATTTATATATTTTTCTAGTTTGCCATTGAGACCAGGAATGCAATTATTTATTTATTTGGAATTGTGACACATGATGGTCATTTTATAATTTTTAACACTAATTGATTGAAGTATCATCAACTGAAGTGCAGATGGTTTCCAGTGGGTACATGATGTAGTAAAGGGTTAATTGTATTTTCTTTGCAGGTTGTTTCATGGTGTGCCTTTGCCCAGATCAGAGAAACCTCATTTGAAGGCAACAGCATTCCTCCTCTCTATTTTCACTTTTTATTCCTCATATTTCTTCATATTGTTCCTCTTTATACTTGTTGTTCATCCAGTGTTTGACTCATTTTATTTTGGTTCTGTTTTCCAAGAGATCACCATTTTTTCTTTTTGTTATGCTTCCGCTGACGAAGTTGCCGTAGCATTATGGTTTTGGGTTTTCCATACGTCCGTCCGTGCTAATTTTCTCTGTTTTGTCTGCAACCGCTCATCCGATGTACACAAATTTTCACCATAAACGTGACGACTCCTCATGTAGAATGTTTTAATAATGATTATGACCTCATAGTTCTGTGTGGTGTGGTGTGGCAGCCATGTTGGAAAAAGGAAAAACTTTGGACCTCTTTACCTCTGAAACCACTCCATGGAAAAAATTTAAACTTGGCACGTGTGAAGTACTCCCCATGGGAAACAAGTGTGATTAAAAACAAAATTTTGTTGATGAGGTCATATGTGGCTTTGTTATGACGACATAATTGCATATGTCCAGTGCTTTATCAGATCAGTATGAAAATTTTTGAGGGTCATCTCATGCTAAATTGTATGGGGGGAAAAATTGATGACATCATCGGCCACGTGATTTGGAAGCCCTATTTGTTATGTGGGCCGAGGCATATCTGGTAACATCGAAGAGTGCCCTTCTTGTTTGTATTTGTCTCACATTTGATCAGAATTCCCCATACGCTTGGGAATGTTTGTGGGTGCCACACATAAGAAATCAAATTGCCAACTCTGCTGTTTATTAGATTAGTGCATGAGATTTTGGTAAAACTAAATGTATAGGAAATTGTTCTTTGTAAAAAGGGCACTTGGCCATGTGCCCCCACACAGCTGAATGGATGATGCCTTATTAAACGGCTGGCTCAAGACCTTATGGATAATCCAACCATAGTGACGATTACACCAACAGTGGACGAGTCAAGACCGCACGGGGACCCAGGGGGACAAATACACTGTCAGTGGACCAGTCAAGACCGTAGTATACCTATTGGTGCGGTCACCTGGTTGCTTTTATTCCTCATTCGTGTGGCAATCTTAAAACCTGATTTAATAATTGGTTATTTTGCTACAGCGACTGTTTGTGTAGACGTGATTGGCGTATTGTTGTTACACCTGACATTGTGATGGGGTAACTTGTCTATCAATCTTGAGCTTCTTGTTTCTGAAGCTTCCTTGTTTTGATCACATTGCCACAATTATCAAAATGATCCCTTGCTACACAGTAGAGTTTATCAATAACGATATCTAAAAAATACAAATTGTCAGCAGCCTCTTCTCTCCCTCCTCTTCCTCGAAGAAGAGGGGGTTCCGGGGGGGGGGCAGAGAAAGGCGAGTGTAAAAGGCAGAGTGGTTGGAGGGTGAGAGAAGGGGGACAGTGTCGTTGATGGGAGGGAGAGGCAGAACATGCATGCAAAGCAGAGTTCGGAAGATAACTTGAACACTCCATATAACATCACCGAGGCTGAGAAAGAAAACACGATTAATTTACAAACTTCCAGGTAACTGACACTTATTTATTTATTTAAGTTGAATTGACTCAAACCAGAAAATTATCCTTCGAATAAGGCCTCGGTTAATATTGTGAAAGGGGCAAACTCCCCTTCCCCCAAACTCCGCCCCTCGATACTGAATGGTAAAAAAACTCAGAAATTCCTGGAGTTTGTTCTTCTTTATCTGCATTGTGATTGCTGCAAACAATTTCCTTTCTTTTTCAGTGTTCACCAAACTCGAGCACTCGCATGCATCGGAATACACAGTACCACACGTTGCTTTGACTTTGTATAGTTTGATGACTGATTTTTTATTTATGGTTGTCATTGTATGTCTTTATTCTTCTTACTTTTGTTTCTCCTTTTTGCATGGTTCAGATGACCAGCCGGTTGAAGGAATCTCTTCGGGGTCTGCAGGAAAGCACGGAACAACGCCTGCGACGAGATAACAGAGAGGTCAGCCGCGACGGGGACCCATTCATTTAAATACTTGTTACGCCTTTGGGATCAATGATATCAGGCCAAGCATTGCAAGTTTTGATTATTTTGATAGCTTTGGGACCCAAAAGTTATTGAGACCTAGAAGACCCAAAAGTCGCAGTGGACCCAAAAGACCCAAAGACCCCTAACACTCGATCGACCATACTACAAAAAAATCTGTTAGAATTCCCATGTTTTAAACATACGCCATGTTATGGTGTATAATGCAGCTTAATACGTCCTCCTATCACGGCATGGCATTCTCGTGTGTGTGTGTGTGTGTGTGTGTGTGTGTGTGTGTGTGTGTGTGTGTGTGTGTGTGTGTGTGTGTGTGTGTGTGTGTGTGTGTCCTCCATAACTCCAGAACCATGAAACCTTGCGTGCACACTAAGAATACTCTAAGGAAGTACAAGAGTGTAAATTGGGTGTTTGGTAAATTAAAACACCCCTTTTGAAGATAATTAATGGCCTTATTTAATTTTCTCCTTTGTCAGGCGATCCTCGGCCACCTCTCTCTATTGAGGTCTGAAGGTGTATCCTGGGTAACCTCGCTGGGGTCTAAAACTGCCATGTTTTTTTGGCCGGCTCAACCATGCCTTGACTTGGAACAGGCCACAACGATTTTTTAATGATAAAGTTGTTGTTTTCACTTTCCTCACTCGTATTTATTGCGTGCTCATCATAGTTATGAATCGTTGGGTACATTGTAATGTGTATAAATGTCGGGAGACAGCAGCGTCCGTGGCTTTATTTCATTTCCGCACATGCGATCACCATGAGAATCTCTTAAACGAAGGAGAATTACAAAATTGAAGCTCCAGAGTCAAACTTGCAAGCAGTTCCGACTCCTAGAAAAGTGTTTGTTTGTCCAATCTGGCAGTCTCCAGGAGGTGTATGTTTAATATCACGGTTCGGTGGTTGCTTATCACTTGCCAAGCAAGCTGTTTCTTATCAGCCATTTTGATGGTGTGCTTAAGCCACTTGACGAGCGTGTTACAATATTCGCACTATCTCTGAATACTGTATATCGATTGACTTGAACAAAGTTCAGGGGTCACTTGCCTGTGTTGGCCACGTGTTGTTCTGTGGTGCAACAGGCAGTGGCTGGCTCGCTGAAAATGTGAAATTTTATTTTCCACGACGTTTCCCCTTTTTGTTCTTTCATTGTATTACCTGTCACTTCGGCATAGAAAAATACAAGTAAACATTAAACGTTTTGCTTTTAAGAATTTCTTCAACCGTTTCATGGAATGCTTGGTGAAGGCACTTGGTGCGTGTTCTTCAAGTTTCAATGGTGATACCGTGGTTCTGTCCCAAAGGTAGGAGGGCAAAATATATTTTATGATCACAATGAGAAAAAATCTTTTCAGTTATGAAATCATGTATTGCCACACTACGGCAGGAAAGCTGAAAGGTATGCATGCTCATTCTGTGTAGCTTGGATTTGAATCCTGACCCAGCTATAAACTGTCATCCCCGTGTTTCACAGGCAGGTTGATTCATCAATGTGTGTTGTCTCTCGGATGGACGATAAACTCGGCGTCATGTCTGCCAGAATCGCTCACCTCTTTCACTCCCAAACCTACTCTCTCTCCCACCCCTCTCTCCCACCCCTCTTCCTCTCCCAAACCTACCCCTCTCTCCCACCCCTCTCCCTCTCTCCCACCCCTCTCCCTCTCCCTCTCCCTCTCTCCAACACCTCTCTCTCTCTCTCCCCCTCTCTCCCCCCTCTCTCCCCCTCTCTCCCTACTCTCTCCCCCTCTCTCCCCCTCTCTCCCCCTCTCTCCCCCTCTCTCCCCCTCTCTCTCCCCTCTCTCTCCCCTCTCTCCGCTCTCTCTCCGCTCTCTCTCCGCTCTCTCTCCGCTCTCTCTCCGCTCTCTCTCCGCTCTCTCTCCGCTCTCTCTCCGCTCTCTCTCCCTCTCTCTCCCTCTCTCTCCCCTCTCTCTCCCCTCTCTCTCCCCTCTCTCTCCCTCTCTCCCCTCTCTCTCCCTCTCTCACCCCTCTCTCACCCCTCTCTCACCCCTCTCTCACACCTCTCTCACACCTCTCTCACACCTCTCTCACCCCTCTCTCACCCCTCTCTCACCCCTCTCTCACCCCTCTCTCACCCCTCTCTCACCCCTCTCTCACCCCTCTCTCACCCCTCTCTCCTCTGTCTCTCTCTCTCTCCTCTGTCTCTCTCTCTCTCTCCTCTGTCTCTCTCTCTCTCTCCTCTGTCTCTCTCTCTCTCCTCTGTCTCTCTCTCTCTCTCCTCTGTCTCTCTCTCTCTCTCCTCTGTCTCTCTCTCTCCCCACCCTTCTGTGTGTCTCTCCAAACCCTCCACTTGGTCCCCCACCCGTTCTGCTCTGTTGAGGGACGAGAATGTATGAATCAGATTCGGAGTGAGCAAAGCGGTGGAGTGTAAAGATCCCTGCATGCATGCAAGCACACTGGGCCTCTCACTCAATCACCGCAGGTTGGTCAGTGGTCTTTCTGTCTTCTCCCGTCTCCTCTCCAGCCTCCCCCCCCCCCCCCGTTCTCTCTGCGATTTGTCCCCACCAAATTTCCACAGGTCGCTCAAGGTCCACCAACAACCCCCTTCTGGTAAAACTACCAAAATCACGAATCACTGCTCACCTTCACTCTTTCATTCCTTTTTTTTCCCCACCTTTGGAATAAACTCCCTCACTCTATTCATTACCATTCTTCCCTCCAGGCCTTCAAAACAGCTGTTCACCACCACGTCTTATCATCCCCCATCCAAATCCTCGATCTTTTCTACCCCCAATAATCCACCCAAGCCCACCTTCAAATTCCCTGCTTTCCTTTCCTGAAAGTCCCTGTAATGTCCATCTTCTATTCCCTATGTTCCCTGTCTCATCCCTCTCCCTTCCACAGATCTCCTCGTGTCGCTGTTCCCCACTGTTTTTTCCTTCCCACTCCCTCCCCTCTCGTCTTATGCCCCCCTTGATGTGCGTTGTGTGTTAGCTCTCATACGAGCCTCGCCAAGGTATACAAAAAAAAGACCTTTGCCAGTGTCGAAGAATTATATTTCTCTCGAACAGTTCGAACCATTTATTTAATACATATGCATCATGATGGAGAATGAGAGGAAATGCAATAACACAATCAATACTGTTTGTTCCTCTGATCCTCTTAATACATGGATCTTGAGTTCCTTTTATAACATACAAATGTGGTGATGGAAAGATATCTGGTCACACTCAAGACGAGGTAACTGCTGAGCAGCTTCAACTCAATGGCTGGAAAATAACTTTACGATCAGAAGATGATAAATTCAAAGCAAACATATGGACACTATCTAAGCACACATTCCAATCGCACTCGACTCCAGTTTCAAAGGATCCAGCTCGACTTTTTGTACACCACATATAATTATTGAATTTATGAGGATTCTTTAATATATTTTTATAAGCTAAAGAGAATAATAAATAATTGTATTCCACTGAATAAAAATTAAAGATTATTTGGAAGGCCAGTCTGTTTGGGGAAAAGGGTCTTGTGTTTTACTTGCAAGTCTAGTGTTGGCTTGATGGTTGGGGTGGTGGGTTTTGGATCCTCGGGTCCTGAGTTCAAATCCTTGTCCGTTGAATTAATACCAGGTGGGGTTGACTCAGCCTGTCATCCTTCCGAGGTTGACAAATGAGCACCAGTTTTCTGGGATGATTGAGTCATTTGAGTATACTGTGTCGGAGTGGCGACCCGTATAGGATTGTGCCAAATAGCCAAGGGGACCGCTTCGGCAGCACCGACGCTCTGTCCAGAGTATGGTCCCAATGGATGGATGGATTGTGGTGTTTGTTTTAGATTGAACCATTGGTTGTAGGTAGTCCAGAAGGCAATTCAGAAAAGGGCTCTCAAAAAAAAGTTTGTGGTGTGGTCCTGGTAACTTTAGTTCGACACATTTTTGTGCAACTGTCACCACAAAACATCATTTTTGGTGGATGCCAGGCAAAAAAGTGTGGCTGAGTGTGGTTTTTGGCCCTTTGATGACATCATCCGGGGAACAACTAAATACCATTTTGAAGCCAATGTTCAAGTCTCTGTGGCAGTTTTTTTACAGAGGTTTTTCTTGTAATGACTTTCCTTTATTGTATTTAATGTTTTGAATCATATTTTTGCTTGGGGGAAGGGGAAAATGGGTTGTGGAGGAGGGGGGGGGGTTGGAAAATGATTGACAGGAAGTTAGATTTTGACTTGAAAACCTCTTCTGCAAACTGAATTCTATTTCATTCATCGTTTGTTTGACGTGTCACATGGTCTTTTAGCTTCACCCTGAAGTGTTGGAAAAAGCTGGCTTCCTGAAAACCCTTTTAAAGGGCCATTTTCGACAGACCTAGCAATGTGATATTGCAAACGGAGTGAATCAAACTACATTTTGCCTCTTAGTTTTGACACAGTTAATATGAGCATTAAGGTTTTCATACGTTATCTGGTCATTTTTTGTTTTGTTCAAAACGAGAGTATCATTAGTTTTTGAAAAGTTTACAATCTTAGACAATCTATCATGACGTCACTATTTTGCCTACCGGGATGAGTCAAAAGAAAGTAGAACCCTTTTTAACCATGGTCACAAAATAAAAGCAAAAACAATCTTCGAGAGTGAAATTTTCTTCGAATTCTGAAAGTGCTTATTACTTCTTCAAAAACACCACACTGTTTGAATGTTTAACACTAAATCATTAGTTATGTCACTGTAGAGCGCAGACTAAGAAAAAGGTTATACTTTTGACTCACCCGGTATGTGTCCTTCAAATTAAGGTAAACATGCAAGGTGGTGTTTCTGCAACTTAAAACAACTGAAGCAAGTATTGTATCAGCTCCGCCTAATCCAAAATGGACCTAAACAATTCCTGCA
>NC_140973.1:881587-954087 GCF_056783735.1 Eptatretus burgeri
GCATGCCACGACACAACTGACTGGAAGAGGGGCCTTGTTGTCCCTCTCTGGAAACAGAAGGGTGATTGCCAAGACTGCAACAACTACCGAGGGGTGACACTGCTCTCAGTGCCGGGCAAGGTCTTTGCTCGGATAATTCTCGATCGGGTTCGCCACCATCTCCTTGAGCACCAGCATCCAGAGCAGTCAGGCTTTACACCAAAGAGGTCAACGATTGACCACATCCTTGCTCTTGGGGTCCTCACCGAACGCAGGTGAGAGTTTCAGCAGGGGCTGCTTGCAGCTTATGTTGATCTCTCTAAAGTGTTTGATTAAGTGAATCAGGATGCCCTCTGGAGGATTCTTGGTCTTCGTGGGGTGCCACCAAAACTGATCATTCTGATGTCTGAACTATACTCTGGTACTGAGAGTGCTGTGAGATGTGGTGGTACCATCTCTGACTTATTTCCAGTTGTTACTGGAGTTCGTCAGTGGTGTGTACTGTCCCCCACACTTTTCACCACTTGTATGGACTGGATTCTGGGGAGGATGGCAGAGAGTTCAAGCTGCGATGCATCGTTTAAGAAAGTCAAGATCTCTGACCTTGGTTTTGTAGATGGTGCAGTCATCTTTACGGAGACTCTAGATATCCTTTTGGGGACCCTTAAGGTGCTGAATGAGGAGTCGGAGCCACTAGGATTATGGGTTTCCTGGGTCAAAACTAAGATCCAGGCTTTCAGTGACATCTTGGATGCTGCTGTCCTGTCTATGCCTGTTTGTGGTGAGGATGTTGAGGTCGTGGAGAGATTCACTTACCTTGGCAGTGATATTAATGTCTCTGCTGGCTGTGAGTCAGAGGTCAACATACATCTGGGTCGGGCCTGGGGAGTCATGGATTCACTGGATAATGGGGTGTGGCGCTGCCGGTACCTGTGCGGGAGGACGAAAGTCCGAGTCTTCAGGTCCTTGGTGCTTCTAGTCTTGCTCTATGGATGTGACACTTGGACTCTGACCAGGGATCTGAGATGGAGACTTGATTCCTTTGGTACCCGGTCGTTTCAGAGAATCCTTGGCTATCGCCGGTCGGACTTTGTGTTCAACGAGCGGTTGCTGAGAGAGACTCAAATGAGATTTGTTACCTGCATCATCAGCTGTGGCTGTATGGACATGTGGCTCGTTTTTCTGACGCTGATCCTGCTCACCAGATCCTTTCAGCGAGGGAGTCTCGTGAGTGGAGGAGGCCAATGGGCTGACCACATGCCTCGTGGTTGCAGCAAGTTGATCAGTATCTCAAGGAGATCTGATCAAGGAGATCTTGAGATCAGTATCTCAAGGAGATCTGAAGAGATCAGTATCTCTTCCCTCTCTTCAGATCATGTAAAAAAATCACAAACTGGTCAAACACTTGGAATATTTCTTTCAATCATGACAAATCTCACATTCTCACTATCTCTCTCTCTCTCTCTCTCTGAAAGGATAGTCAGCCTGCTACTTGCATTTCCCCCTTCTCTGTCTGCTGTTCCTTTTGTTATGTTGCGTCCTGGTCCATTTTGTGTTCTAGCTCTTCCAGGAACCTTGACTATGTGTAGTTTTTAGATCCTCGTGGAGGATCTTTAAGTCTTACTCACGTTGTTGTTCTTGTGGACTTTTTTGTTTCACAGCCTACAGTTTTCATAGAAACTTCCTGAAACTTGGCATATATGTGTAAAAATACCCTGCGCAGACAGTAACCATCTCGGATTTTGAAAATTCCTCCTAGAAAAAGTTATGACGTCAAAATATCTCCACTAATCATTAATGGAAATCGCCTAAAAAATTATCTCCGAAACTAGGCAAGCTTTGTGAATTCTGTTTGCTGGAATCGAGCAGGGCATTAGCAGAGATGAATTACCGCACATATGATGCATCACTATGACGTCATATCAATTTTTATGAAGTCATTCCTATTTTTTGACATTTTTTGTTTCACAACCCAGAGTTTTCATCGGATCTTCGTGAAACTTGCCATGTATATGCAGAAAGCCCACTCGCAGGCAGTAACCATCTCCAATTTTGGAAATTCTTCCTAGAAAAAAAGTTGACGTCATAATATCGCTGCAAATGGAAATCGCCTATACCATTATCTCCGAAACTAGGCAAGCGGTTTGAATTTTGTTTGAGGGAATCAAGCCAGGCATTAGCACAGATAATTTATCGCAAACCTGATACATCACAATGACGTCATATTCGTTTTTATGACATCATCATTAAGAGGACGAGGATCTTGGCTCATTTGCGCTTGTTTTTTAAAAAAATTTGAGTATGCAAATTTTCAATTTTCTAACCCATCCAGAAAGTACTGACTGTGTGCGTATGCGCGTGTCCTCAATTGCTTGAACAACCATCACTCCATTTTCATCTGCAAACTGATGACATTGCTCATCGTGAGTAATAAAGATGGTGACATTCTTCATGTAGATGATGTACTCATCCACATTTGGAAGACGAATCTGATCAGTTACTCTTTGTTTTCATTGCATGCTATAATTTTTTTCCATTGCTGTGGCACTTGTTGGTCTTCTCCATAGATAGTTGTTACCCAGCTCCCACCTGACTCTCTCCTTCCTCTCTCAGCGTTCTTAATGCTCAGCTTCTGATCAGTGTTCATAACAAAGTGTAGTGTTACTTTAAACAACTGAAGCCAATTCCACAAGCGACTTCAGTCGGTAATCTGCAAGTGAACCAAATGTTGGTGCAATACTCCGTTGGGGCAGTGCTTGTATCATAGCCATTCCGCCTGCAATCCAGATACTCCCTGGAGGAATCTCAACAACTGGGGATGGCTGCACATGTGATTCAATGAAGTGAAGCAAGGTTGCCTTTGTTGTCTTGTTCAGAGACCCATCCTGATGTGCCGATGATGGGGGGAGTGGGCATAGGTTGTATGTGAGCATGTTTCGGATGTCCAGTTCTCTGATGTTTGCAATGATCAGAAGTCGCTGGAAGAGATTTTGATCAGCCTGAAATGTCATTTCCTTGCCTTTTACTTGTGAGAGGATTATTTTGGCTCTCCTGTGTTTCGCATTGACTGAAAGGTTTCGGTCTCATGTTTCTTAATAGATGTGGACATGTTTTGGCTACCTTTGAAGATGGTCCTTACAGTAAGCAGAAAGTGCTGCATCTCCTTTCGACCAGGAATTGATATAGTCTGCAGTAACCTGAGAAGCTCACACATCTCGAGTCGGTTGGCTGGCAAGTATCATGCATAATTGACACGGTCATATGCAAAAAAAATTTTAAAACATGGTTAAAAATGATTTATTGGCAGAGAGATGGAGCTGCCAGTTCCTTTCTCTTGTGGCCCTCATGAAGAGTAGTGGAACCTCAACCATTTAAATATACTAGTCCGTGCCCATTAAAAAAAAAAATTAAAAATAAAATATTCAAACCGCGACCAAGAAACAACAACCACACAGGCCGTTCCATCGCTCTGGCATGCCCGTACGTGCATGGCCTGGAAGTTCGCATATCGCAGTCACGATTATTCGCAATTTAGTTTCAATGGCCAATTATTCAATTAGCGCCAACGTATTTTGCCTTTTCGCAATGTCATCACAAGGAAAAACACAAAGAGAAGAGAAGAGAAAAAAAATTACTTCCTGCTTTGGAGCATACCAGCTCACTCTGATGTTACCGAAATGTATGCACCGTCTCATATGAAAACGATCATAACTTGGGGCATTGTGTTTATAAATGTGCATAAGAAATCGAGAAATTATTAGAATACACGAAGTCATCACTCTCCGGAGGTCCGTACGTTGTAACCCGTAATGGGGAACGCGGCTGAGGTTCCCTTCCCCCATTGGCCACGCCCACGCAGCAACGTGTCTTGTCATTTGTTGGTAAATAAATGGCCATAACTTGGGAAGCACTTGTCCAATTAATATCAAACCTTGAAAAGGCACATCCTCAGGTCCCCAGCAATATATCTGGCAAGTTTCAATTATATTGGACCAGTGGTTGTCAAGAAACAGCAGTCACACACAGACACAGACACAGACACACACAGATTGCTGGAATTATAGATAGATGATGACCACACAGCAAATATTAGGCTACTGGACCACAACCAGGTAACTGATTTGTCAACAACAAAGTTGTTACATTTTGTCATCAACTTTTGGAATTGTTCTGTTGACTTTCTGGGAAAGTTGTTTGCAGTTTCACCATCCTCTCCAGAACTTGATCTTTTTTGTCTTGAGGAAGTGGATCCAGGAAAGTTTGCATTGCATCACTTCCATTACACAATTATGCATTTGAATGCTCTCTCTCTCTCTCTCTCTCTCTCTCTCTCTCTCTCTCTCTCTCTCTCTCTCTCTCTCTCTCTCTCTCTCTGTCTCTGTCTCTGTCTCTGTCTCTGTCTCTGTCTCTGTCTCTGTCTCTGTCTCTCTCTCTGTCTGTCTCTCTGTCTCTGCCTCTCTGTCACTCTCTGTCACTCTCTCTGTCACTCTCCCTGTCACTCTCTCCCTGTCTCTCTCTCCCTGTCTCTCTCTCCCTGTCTCTCTCCCTGTCTCTCTCTCCCTGTCTCTCTCTCCCTGTCTCTCTCTCTCCCTGTCTCTCTCTCCCTGTCTCTCTCTCCCTGTCTCTCTCTCCCTGTCTCTCTCTCCCTGTCTCTCTCTCCCTGTCTCTCTCTCCCTGTCTCTCTCTCCCTGTCTCTCTCTCCCTGTCTCTCTCTCCCTGTCTCTCTCTCCCTGTCTCTCTCTCCCTGTCTCTCTCTCCCTGTCTCTCTCTCCCTGTCTCTCTCTCCCTGTCTCTCTCTCCCTGTCTCTCTCTCCCTGTCTCTCTCTCCCTGTCTCTCTCTCCCTGTCTCTCTCTCCCTGTCTCTCTCTCCCTGTCTCTCTCTCCCTGTCTCTCTCTCCCTGTCTCTCTCTCCCTGTCTCTCTCTCTCTCTCTCTCTCTCTGTCTCTCTCTCCCTGTCTCTCTCTCCCTGTCTCTCTCTCCCTGTCTCTCTCTCCCTGTCTCTCTCTCCCTGTCTCTCTCTCCCTGTCTCTCTCTCCCTGTCTCTCTCTCCCTGTCTCTCTCTCCCTGTCTCTCTCTCCCTGTCTCTCTCTCCCTGTCTCTCTCTCCCTGTCTCTCTCTCCCTGTCTCTCTCTCCCTGTCTCTCTGTCTCTGTCTCTCTGTCTCTGTCACTCTCTCTGTCACTCTCTCTGTCACTCTCTCTCTCTCTCTCTCTCCCTGTCTCTCTCTCTCTCCCTGTCTCTCTCTCTCTCTCTCTCTCTCTCTCTCTCTCTCTCTCTCTCTCTCTCTCTCTCTCTCTCTCTCTCTCTCTCTCTCTCTCTCTCTCTCTCTCTCTCTCTCCCTGTGGCTGCTGGTTTGCATCATTGGTTTGGACACAGCTATGCCACTGATGCAGTGTCCCCCTTACCAGTACACTGGTATTCATTTTGCTGACCTCGGAAGGATGACAGGCTGAGTCAACCTCCTGGTGTATATTAAGTCAGCGGCCAACGGGGCTTGAACTCAGGACCCTTGGATCCCAAGCTGCCACCCTAACCACGAAGTCAACACCAGGCTTCAGAAGTAGGTCACAAAACTAAACAGGTTTGGCCCATGTTCTAAAACAGTAATTCTTAACCTGGGGGAAATTTTCGGATTTCAGGGGGGAAATTATTTTTTAGGTTGAACAATTTTCAAACTATTTATTGCGTTGAATTCTTACTTACTATTGCGTTATTCAAACTATCCTTACTTTGTTTTCTTCAACCTATCTTTGTGAGTCGGGGTTTTCATCTTTAATGACCATAAAATCTGAAGCACAAAATTGGCTTGAAGTGGAGTGTGACATGCGTTGTGCACTCCAACACTGCTCCTGACATTGATGCACTGGTGAGCAAGAAGCAGTTCCAGCCATCTCACTGAAGTAAATGTGCTTAGTGCATGCTCATCAATTATCCTGCTGCGTTTAACGACCGAAGACATCAATAGTTTTGCCAAGTCTTTTGCCAGTTTTAGCTCGCCTGTACGAAGAACAGAGAGCTATAGCGATACCCCCGGTGTGAGCGTCAGCGTGAGCGTGAAAATGTTAAAGTTTTTGGTGCAAGTTATTTCCTTTCTAATGTTTTTATCTACCACACTATTTTTTACTGATTACAATATACAAATACATATATTGCTTTAAAATTATTTGGATCAGACTTCACTGCAATGCTTTATAAAAAATATAATTAGACTAGTCTTTTAAAAACTATAAATGTATAAACAGGCGAGCATTGGGTGGCTTTGATTAGATGGTGGCACCAACTCTCTGGTTAAATGATGCTCTGCAAAAAACATTTCCCTTAATACGAATTATTTGAATAATGATGAACTTTTGCTGATTTTAGGAATGCTAATGTTAAAATAATAAAAACTCTTAATGTTATGCAATAAATTGTGTACCGATATTTTTATGAAAATATTTATTGGAATTATTTTTTTCATGAAATTTTAGTTTTTTATTGATTTAGTGTTGATAATGTGGTGGGGAGAAATATCATTATTCAGCAATTTCAAAGGGGGAAACAATACTCATAAGGTTAAGAAACCCTGGTCTAAAACAATTCGGAAAGTCATTCACAGTCTGAAGATGTCGTGAAAGGGCTAGAAAGATTTGTTTGCCGATTGTATGATCAAGAGCATGACAGTGTAAACCAGGCAAGGCATAATTTACTGAAAAAATAATGAGTAATAGCTAATTAAAATGCAAATAAAAATAATTCAAACCCAATCCTGTTACGAGGTGACAAAGGTTTAAGTTTATGATCTTTTTAGGTTCATTTTTTGTGTGCAGTGATATCAATTTGCCTTCGCCTTCTTAAACCTAATCTCAGCTGGGTTCTTGGATGTCCTTTGATTAATAATTGTTTTTGTCCCCCTCCCGAGAAAGATTTCTTTGTTGTCTGTGAATTCTCTGGATTTATTATATCAGGACATGTTTTGATTGTTGATATTTCCATAGACTTGTACACAGTTCTCCACATATGGACAAGAGGTGGTGCTATATTTTATTGAGAGATTCGTCGAAAGCGACGACTCGCACCACCACCACCATTTGATATATACATATATATATATATATATATATATATATATATATATATATATATATATATATATATATATATATATATATATATATATATATATATATATATACACATACATATATATATGTTTTTTTAAAAAAATAATTACAATAACAAATTAATGTTACTTTTTGCACTTACGAGTTTTGAATTCACTTTAAGCAATATTTGAATGACCTTCATGCAAAAATTCAGGTAGATACCACATGTGGGTCACAAAATTGAAAAACTCGACTTTTTACATGTCAGCCGGTGTATTAGGTTCTGGGCTTCAAGAAAATATAGAGGAAGGTGGGTGGCAGCCAAAAATAAATACATCACAATTGAAGTAAGTCTGTAAAATAAATATAAATCGGTTTTACGATGAAGTCTCCTGCTATGTTGATGCAGATGAAATGTTTAGAATCAATTAAACTTGCACCCTTGCCCCTGCCATTCCTCCACTATTAATCTCTTAAATAGTTTTCCTTTGTAATCTGTTGATGTGTTGATTTTTATAAATCATTCTGCAGTTGCATAAACCAGCGAATAAATGAAATTAAAAGAATCAATTTTGTCTATTGTTTTACACCGCCCTATTCCATTGTTAACAGTGCACGAAAGGCCCGTGGTGCGAGATAACAGTCACAGCTCAACTAAAAACCCACGATTTGTCAAAATTAATCCCCGCGATAACTAAATCGGTACATAGAGGTTCAAACCCATGATATTTAAGGGTTTACTTCTATCATTTTGACATTATCTCAATGGTGAAGAATCACTTTTATGATTATAGGAGCCAGATCTTCACAGAAATCTAATCAATTCATCCTTATGTCACACACCCAACATGTCCTGTCCACAAAGTTTCATCCAAATTCGTCCATAACTCTTTGAGATATCCAGCTCACAGACAGACAAGCAGACAAACAAACCAGTTTTGTCATAATCAGTCATAAACTTTTTGAAATATCATGCCATATTATATGTTGTTTTTAGGCCCCATCTCTCAATATGCGACTTTTAAAATGACTTATTCCATCCCAGAATGCTCGGTGCGCATGCACAGAAACCTCAAGAAACGGTGGTGTTCAAGGCACCATAAAGTATATTGTGTGTGCGAGATGAGGATTGTTGCCGTAAATGGTTCACAAAGCTTTTAAAAGAAGCCAAAAATGCGTGTTTCTGGATACATATAATCACCAAAATCAAATTAGTTCTTCCTTGCTGCACTCCCAATCTGTCCACTAAGTTTTGTCCGAATCTGTCTTTAACTTTTTTCAGATATCCTGCTCACAGACAGGGCTGAAAACCTCTTACAAGGAACTTCAATGTGTAAGGAGGCCATTGGGCCCCTCAAAGCCTGTGCAATGGTTTTGTCCATGCTCTATCCTTTTAAATCCTGAGTGTCAAGCAAGGAAGCAGCACATTCCATTTTTACCCCACTCATGCGAAGCGAAAAGGGAGTTAAGCCATTGGTTTAGGTCCGTCCGTCCACAAATGTCATTTTGATGATCGAGGAACAACTTATTTAAATTGAATGTTCCATTTTAAACACGAATCGGAAAAAGAACCTGCCGTTTTACTGTGCTTTGACTCTGAATTTGTCCTGATTGCACATGCGCAGACAAGACTCGTGAGATAATTGTCTCACTCTGCCTGCCTGCCTGGCGATGAAACAAAATTGAAAATCATTCCATACAGGAAACTTCCTGTTTTTAAGAATGTCATGAAGGACACAAACAACTAATTTAACATGTTCGATGTTGTGGTATAACAGCCACTGCGTCAACGGCGGTAAACTTCCAGAATTAATATTTTGATACGATCTTTGCAATCTTTATTTTATTTAAATTGAATTGTGTATTAGAACACTGTAGAACACAAATCACCTTCTTATTGCTTCCAGAAACCTACAGTTTTGCATTGCTTGGACATGTTGAATATGGGGACTGCTTCAATCGTACTAAACTTCTGGAATATTTTTTTAACGATCTTTAAAATCATTATTTTATTTCATTTGAACTATATGTATACTTGAACACTGTGCATGGTAATGTGTTCTATGAACTCTCTGATTAGTCTTTAATTACTTGAACGGTGTTCGAACCACCAACCTCCCAGACTCAGAGCGGACATTCTAACCATTACACCACAGAGTCTGGTTAAACCATGTCTGGGTGTTCTTCTGGATCGACCTCAGCCTCATTCTTGACTTCTTCCATTGTTTTTGCTGACTGCACGAACAGCACCATGTCGTCAACGTTGTGAATGTTCCATGTATTCCGCCCTCCTTCCTTTTACATGACTGACTGTGGATAGGCAATATTGAATGACAATTCTCTAATAGCAATCTTGAAGACAAATTAATTTATTGTGTGAAAAGCATGATATCATTAGACTCGAAGTTAAATATAGTGTCTGTTTTTTCCTCCACGTGCATTTGCTGCAGAAGTCACGACAGTCTTTGAATGAAGATCCGGAAAGTCCACTTGCCAATGGAGCTACAGGTGTGTAGGTACCATTTTATGAACTTTGACGGTTGACTGAAATACGTGAATAAACAAAGTTTGTCCTTAGATATTCAAGTTTATTTTGTGCCTTTTTCTGTGGTTAGATCATGGCTTATTGTAAGTGAGTACCACAAGATATAAAGACAGTTGAGGGTTATGAGTGCACACCTTTGTCTTAGTTTATTTCTAAACTCTGGAATCACAAAAATCTTTACCTTTTATTATTTATTTTTGTCTTTGTCCATTTCTAGACTCCACCTTGAGCTCTCCGACAACAACACCCTCAACACCAACCCCAACTGGTAAGTGTACTATAAAGAGTAGAATTGCAGTTAATTTGTGCATTACATCATTAGGTTTTTGGGGTTTTTTTGGTAATATTGCTATGCCACACCAAGGAGTGTGAAAGGTTAATGTGCATCTTTTGCAGTGTGGGTGAGACAGGATTGGGCATTGTTTGAATGAACACTGGTGCTTTGAGCTTTTGATTGCAAAACATCAGTGCACAACTTGTTCCCTGGAGTGGATGAATTGACCATGTCCCGAACAATGCATCCCCAAATAAAATTTTGTTATGGACACGGGTTTCGCGGTTTACCACAAGGGGGACTTCTCAGACTCCTCCCAGCCCTAAGGCCACCAACCGCGGATAACTCTGTGGTTCGGCATGTTGTGAGTCAACCACGAACACTGATTGATACCGTACTTATCTTATCTTATTTAATCAGGTGCAACCGAACGGAGCTGCCAAGTCCATACCGGCTAATGTTGTGGAGCCAATCGGTGGGTCAGAACGTCCCGTCTATCACAAGTACACCCTCATATAGAGTCCACAGTAAAGAGACGAACCAGGCAGGTTGGAAACAATGATTTATCCAAGAATTGCAGCACGTAAGTATTTACAAGGGTCAATGAAAGCAACACATTTAAAACGACAAGGGCACTCAGTAGAGCGCATACCTCCACCATGCAATGCCTGATCCATGAGAACATATCTGGAACCAATACATTTTTTAAATATCCCACGATATATCGTTTTTGGCCCAATCTGTAAATGGTGAAGAATCACTTTGAAATTAAATAATTCTCATATGCAGATCTGGATTCGGATGTTCACCAAAATCGAATCACTTCATCCTTGTCACAGACCCAATCTGTCCACCAAGTTTGAACCAAATCCATTCACAACTTCTTGAGGAATTTATGTATATCACTTTAGCTTTTTCTCTCAATGGTGAAGAATCACTTAAAAAAATTATCGGATCCAGATCTGGATTCAGATCACCAAAATTGATTCAACTCTTCCTTCTTGTTCTGACAAATCTCACACTCAGGATGTCTCTCCATAAGGACCATCTGGAACCATCCCCCCCCATCTACTTTCTCAACAATCCTCTTGAAGAAGTCCTTTCATTCAAGCTTCTGGGTCTCACCAACATCCATGATCTTTCATGGGAAAGCCACATTTTCAACCAGACCTCCAAAGCCAGTCGTCGACTGGGAATTCTCCGTCGTACAAAGTTCTTCCTCGGCCCACCTGAGCTCCTGACCACATACAAAGCTTTCGTCCACAACCTGATGGAGTACTGCTCTCCCCTCTGGGCCGGTGCTCCCACCTCTTCCCTTTCTCGGCTTCACGTTGTGGAAACCAAGGCATTTCAGATCATTGGTATCTCCCGTGATGAGGCTGAGTCTTTGGATCTCTCACCGCAGGCAGGTTGGTGGTCTTTCTGTCTTCGACCGTCTCCTCTCTGGCCTCGCCCCTCCCCTGCTCTGTCTGCGATATGTCCCTCCCCCCCCCCCCACTCCCTAATATTTCCGCATGGTGTTCAAGGTCCACCAGCAACCCCCTTCTGGTAAAATTACCAAAATCAAGAATCACTGCTCACCTTCACTCTTTCATTCCTCTTTTTCCCCACCTTTGGAATAAACTCCCACACTCTCTTCAATCCCACTTTTCCCTCCAAGTCTTCAAAACAGCTGTTCACCACCATGTCTTATCTTCCCACATCCAAAACCATGATCTTTTCTACCCCTGTTGATCCACCCCAAACCCACCTCCTTCAAATTCCTTGCCTTCTGCTTTCCTTCCTGAAAGGACCTGAAAGTCCCGATAGTGTCCATCTTCTTTCCCCTGTGACCCCACCCCATCCCTCTCCCTTCCACAGATCTCATGTCTCTCTTCCCCAATGTTTTTTCCTTCCCTCTCCTGCTCCTCTTGTCTCCTGCTCCACTTGTTGTACGTTCTGTGTGTTCGCTCTCATCCAAGACTCGACATTGTGTACAAAAAAAGCAAGATTAATTTAATTCAAATAAATATCAGTTTGGGATTTTGAAAAAAGAGAAGGGATAGAGAATGAAAGAGGAACTGTGCATGGTCAATGGAGTTCGTTGTTTATTTTTTTGTGGTGAAGAAGAGTTTTTGTTTTTACTTTTTTGGAATGAGATGGGGGGAAAGGGATCAAGCTGAGGGAACAGAAATGACAATACTTGCAGGAAAAGAAGTAAAAAAACCTGTGGGGTCAAGAAAGACAGCAGCAACATGCTGAATAGTCGAGTAGGCCGGACTTTAATAGGATACGTATTCGACGATTCAGCATAACTAGGTACGGTTTGACAGGGAAAATTGGATGAAAACACGACCAGCAACACAGGAATGAAAAAAAAAAACAGGAAAACAATGGAACTGGTCCGGGAAACTTAGCTTTGATGAGCTGGAGAGAGAAACTGCTTAAACCAGTGTCACACATGAAGGGACACCCCCCCCCCCACATCCATTCTTGGTACTTTAAAAAAATATTTTTAAAACTCACTTTTTGCACGACATCATTACTTATCTAAATAAGATCCAGAGTCCGTGTCATTTTTGCATCCACACTCAAACCACTGTTACCGCGAAGTTCAAAATGATACAATATTAATCACCAAGGACTCGGGCGGTGCAAGGTCAAAAAATGTAGACTTGGACAAAACAATTTTCAAGGATTACAAGGAAATTTTTGCACAGGAGGAGGTCGTTCGGCCCATCATGCCTGCACCACACTAATACCAGATTTAATAAATCTGTCAATGCCCCTTCCCTTCGTGTGCAGTCTTTTGGCTGCTAAACTGGTGCTCATTTTGCCGAACTCGGAAGGATGACAGGCTGAGTCAACCCCCTGGTGTTAATTCAGCGGCCAACGGGGCTTGAACTCAGAACCCTAGGATCCCAAGCCACCACCCTAACCGTTTTCATTATTCCCATCGAAAAATGCCCAGACAAAGCAAGCGTGAAGTATGCTTTGTGTAGTTTGACGACAAGATGCTACTGATTGTGCGAGACTTGGTGCACTATGGTTGACTCCTGGCAAGTGGCATCAACACACCCTCACTGTATCTGTTTTCTGTCATCTCAGCCATCCCCGTTCTTAGAAACCCCAAATAAAAAAAATTAGAGCTGCAAACAATGCAACAAAAAGTTGAGCTGAGGCCCATGGGTTTGGTAGTCTTTGTTTCACTCCATACCAGCTTGATGTAACGTAGTGAAACTACAGTATGTGGTTTACATGACTGAGAAGTGATAATGTGACTATATTAACAGGAAAGGAAGTTTTTGCTTACATTGCTCTATACCCTTTTTTTGACAAGGTGCTGCGTATTTCCTCCCCCAACCCCATCCATCTACTCTCTGGGTCTGATGCCTCACCCTCCCCAATGTTTGTTCCATTCCGGCTCACCACGGCAGACAGCCGTTGCTGAGGTCCAATCCACAGTTGGTAACATAGCCATCTCTGTCACTGTTCCCTTGCAACTCCAATCCTCCACACATCACTTTTTAAAATAAAGAAATGAAGCCTTTATTTTATTTTCGCTCATGCTCAAGCTTGCTTGCTGTGTGTCAGCTGTGGCTTTCCGTTACATTATTAGTCATGTTATTGGGCAAAATTGATCTACGACATGCAGTAAAACATCTTGTCTTGGCAGTACACCTTTCTCTACTGCTATCTGAAAGCCAGCCTCTTGGTTCTTATGGCTAAACGTCATAGGATGGCATTTATGTTTATCACAACTTGAGTTGACTGTATTTTCCTGGTATTAGAAATTAGACGACAGTATTTTTGGCATACAAGTCAATACTGTTTTTTTCCTGGAAGTCTGGGCCTCGACTTGTACTCGGTATCATTTAATTGTGTAAATGAAAAAAAAAATTCAAAGTTTGATATTTTCTGAAATAAATTGTATAATTTTTAATTTTATAACGCACTCCAGTGAGTTTCCACTTCACGTGGATGTGTTCTGAGAAAGTGCAACGTTAACCACTTAAGGACCAATGGACACATATATGTGTCCCTAAACTGAAAAGTGGTGTATCTCGGATATTTTCCCTACAATTTTAGATTACTTTGATTACTTAGTACTCCAAATAGATTTATCAAAGAATGAAGGAAAGAAAGAAAAATCTGAAAAAGAGCAAAATCGACTTGTACTTCAAATAAACTTTTCAATGAAAGAAAGAAAGAACAAATAGCGGTTCATTCAAAGTACGCCACCTGTTGCCAAATAAATAATAATCCTCCAGTGCACGACATTGCTGGGGCACCTTCGTCGCCTGGCGATGCCACCTTGCAGCACATGGAGTCAGAATTGGGAGGGAGTGGTGTACAGTAATTGATTATTAATTGATTAATTGCAGAATTAAAATAAATAAATAATAATCAAAAATAATTAATTTCTCACTCAATTGCCGAATAGCATACCTAAACCACCATTGTTTCATCCGAATCTGTAACTTTTTGAAAATTAAGCAATTAATCAATGAATCAAAAATACTCTTTATAGCCAAATCACTTGGTCACTGTTATGTCCAAATATCAGCTTCCGAGCTCAAAAGGTGCCTGAGATATTGCCAGGATGAGAAATAAAATAAATAAGTTATGAATAAATATATAAAAAGAAATTAATCAATCAATTCATTGATTAATCCAAAAATAAAATATACCATTTTGCCAAAGCACATCTTCACTTTCGTCCCCAAATTTCAGCTAAATTGCTCAAAGGATGGCTGAGATATTGACCGAACAAACAAACAAATGAATCATTCGTATAGTGACACTTGGTAAAATAGCACAAAGTGGAACGGCACTCGGTAGAGCGCATACCCCTGCCAGGTTGAACAGTTCACGTTTTTATCCCACTGATGGGCTGGATCCGAACCAAAATCCAATTGGCTTGTATTGTTCTTGTCACCAAATCAACTCACCCACCTTGTTTTGTTACAACTCGTCCACAACTTATTGAGATATAATGATATATATATATATATATATATATATATATATATATATATATATATATATATATATATTTGTTTTTGTCCCCATCTATCAATTCTCGAAATTAGGCCTGTATTGACCTTTTGACCTCAAAATTAATTGGTAGTTGAATTAATTGACCTGATATGCAAATCCTGTTCAAATTTCAAGTCAATTGTGTGCAAATTGAGGATTTTAGAAATTTGGCCCATGTTGATCTTTTGACATGTCCATCCATCCATCCATCCATCCATCCATCCATCCATCCATCCATCCATCCATCGGAACAATATACTGTGCAGTGCGTTGGTGCTGCCTAAGCAATCTCCTTGGCTATTGGGCACAATCGTGGATGGGTTGTCACTTTGACACAGAATCAGTGGACATGTGCTGACCTCAAAATGAATCAGTGGACATGTGCTGACCTCAAAATGAATCGGTGGTTTTATTCAGTGAGCTGATATGAAAATCCTGATTAAATTTCAATTCATTTGGATGAAAATTGACAATTTTAGAAATTTGGCCCATATTGCTGTTTTGGCCTATGTTTACCTGTTGGCCGATATTGATCTCAAAAATAATAAGTGGTTGAATTAATTGACCTGATGTGTAAATCTTCAAATTTCAAGTTAATCTAATTAAAATTGAGGATTTTAGAAATTTGCCCAACGTTGACTTTTTGGCATATGGTGACCTCAAAAATAATACGTGATTGAATTCAGTGACCTGATGTGTAAATCTTCAAATTTCAAGTCATTCAGATGGAAATTGAGGATTTTAGAAAATTTGGCCAATGGTGATCTCAAAAATCATTGGTGCTTGAATTCATTTAAGCTGGTGTGCAAATGGTCTTGAAATTTCAAGTCAATCGGATGAAAATTGACAATTTTAGAAATAATTAAAAAATTTGGCCTATGTTGGGTTGACCTTTTGACCTATGACAACCTTAAAAGTAATAGGTGGTTGAATTAATTGACCTGATATGCAAATCCAGTTCAAATTTCAAGTCAATCAGATGAAATTTGAGGATTTTAGAAAATTTGGTTCAAATTGACCTTTTGGCCTATATAGACCTTTTTGGTCGACCAAATATTATAAAACTTCAATGCATGACCGTTGCAGGGTCAGTGATATTAATCTCTGAAAATATCAGAACGATTGGTTGAGCGGTTTGGGCTTGAGGCGAATGGACAGACAGACATGGAGGCGATCAACATATTTGTCAGAAAAAGTTTGTTTTTTGCGAAGTAACAAGAAAACAAATGGACTAAAAACTGAGTACTCCCTTCCTTCGGCGTCCGTTGATGACGTCATACAGCGCCGAGATATGGAATTGGGAAGGAGCGGTGTACAATGAACTTATCGATAAATGTAGGAAAGAAAGAAAAATCTGAAAAAGAGCCAAATTGACTCCTACTTCAAATCGACTTATCGGCCAAAAATATGGTATATTAAAACGTTTTAATGTGTTTTACAATTGGAACTTTTGTACTGGCACGCATCCTTGACAAGATGTTTGCAATGTCATGATTTCTTAACTGCAGTTCTTCGAATTATCCATTGTTGAACAATTTATTTATTTTGGGGGGTTGCAGGGGGGTGGGGAGGTGGGGATTCATCTGTGGAGATGAGAAATGATTTCTTCGCTTTGCCCTTCATGTGAACTGCTTGCCGATGCACTGCTTATGTGAAGGAGTTTATAAACGTATCTCACCCCAACCAAACACATCGTCTCCACACGCTTCTTCATGCACTTAATATTTGTATCTTACTTCTAAATGAATGTCAACATCCCTTCATTCATGTTTTTTTTTTTGCTCCATTTTTTTTAGGCTCAGCGCCACCTCCCCCTCCACCACTGCTTTCTCCATCACCCACAGCGATCGCTACAAACGATTCGGGACCGGCTCGGGGTGCCCTGCTCAGCTCTATCCGGAACTTCCAGAAAGGAATTCTGCGATCAGCAGCTGTGGATAATCCCGATTGTGATACCGAAGGTATATGATCAGTGCACCTTTTGTTCTCGTTGAGCAGAACTTACTCGATTTCGATGAGTGCCAAGATGGTTCTGAAAAATGGAACGTATATCCATTGGCTCTAGGTTAGAGCTTAAATCCAAAGAAATGATCAAGAAACCACCATTGGATGTTTAAGATTGTCTCTGTAGCTGGCAGTTTAAACCTACTTCCTCCATTCATACAGTCAATCGAATCCGTTTGTAAGCTGCTAGTTGTGGGCTCTTGGTAACACACTCATGTTAAAAGGGAAACTTTGTACATGTTTTGTACATCAGGCTAACAATGTGTTTTACCCTTAGAGGACTGAAAACACAATGGCTTGAAAGCCAAAGGCTAAATCATGTAAGAATGTTTTTGTTGATTTCCAGAAAGTTTTATCTGAATGTATATGAATCATAAATATATTTGAACCATATATGTTCTTGTGCAATTCACATTGAACTTTATTTCCTTTCCAAGGATGCGTTTGAGGAATCGGATCACTTTGGGCTCGGGATTATTGTGATGGATGTATTCTTAAGCACGGTCACATTTGGAAACAGGAAGTTATATAAATGTTGTTTTATGTATCTATTGGTAAATTCTTTTCTTGCTTAACATGGATCCTAAAATGTCGATTACCGATACCTGATGTTTCATCCATGATTTTAAATTGTGGCTTTCGCAAAAGAAAATGGAAGGTTGGTAATAAATTGTATAAATACTTCTAGTCTCAGCATTAATACTGTAGTTTGCTGGGTTCTCATGCCTCACATGCTTCCTTTACTCATTCAGTTCTTTCAGCATCCACACACTGAGTCGGGGAACAAAAGATCTATAAATGGATGAGGTGTGTCTGTGATGTTCCACTCGAGCGTTCTGATGTGCATTGTGACACACCAAAATGATTGTCATAATCTTCTGAGTTAATTAGGCTAATTAACTACAGATAATGCATAATAATTCCCAGATTTTAAACACACGCCATGTTAATGTGTATAGACCAGCTGAATACGTTCTTCCACAGCATGGCATTCTAATTACAAAATTAATTACAAAAAAATGTTAACATTGTAAAAAAAGCATATGTTAATCAATACTAATGATACTAGTAGTATAATTTGGTAATAATAATAACAAACATATAATTCCCATGCCTGCCCAAGCACATCTTTGCTTGGTA
Organism: Eptatretus burgeri; assembly: GCF_056783735.1. Classification (NCBI taxonomy): domain Eukaryota; kingdom Metazoa; phylum Chordata; class Myxini; order Myxiniformes; family Myxinidae; genus Eptatretus; species Eptatretus burgeri. Next base: position 899,633 of record NC_140973.1, read on the forward strand.
ACCAGCAAGCTAATGCTCGAGCAGTACGGCGGGCAGGTATGCGACAAGGCCGTGAAAAATCAGTGAAAATTTGGTCAAATGGACCAACGGGCCCACTCGTATACAATCATAAAAACATTTCAAACTCTATATTATTCATGGAATACTTATCCTGCACAGTCTTGAGAAGGACTTGTTACAACCCAACTCTTCTGGTGGCAAATTTGTAATTCCCCAAAAATTGTCCTGAAGCTCACCTGGATCTGGAGCAACAGTCGCTCAAACCCCCCGCAGACTACCTTCGACCCTGATTTTTACTTACATATTCTTTAGATTTCGTAAGTATATTGATGACTTCTGTCATCTGTTTGTGTGTTTGTTTGTGTGTTTGTTTGTGTGTGTGTGTGTGTGTGTGTGTGTGTGTGTGTGTGTGTGTGTGTGTGTGTGTGTGTGTGTGTGTGTGTGTGTGTGTGTGTGTGTGTGTGTGTGTGTGTGTGTGTGTGTGTGTGTGTGTGTGTGTGTGTTTGTGTGTTTGTTTGTAGGCACGATAACTCGAGAACGGAAGAAGCTACCAATGTCAAATTACACCATGTGATTCAGGAGGGTGATGGCTCGTGCTGATTAGATTTTGATCAAAATCGGTCAAAGGTCAAGGTCACAGTGAGGTCAAACATTCGATTTTTGATGGTTTGGTACAGAATCATTGTAGAAACTTCTGGTTTGCGTCGTTACCTTCTCTAGAGACAGCTTTTATTAGACAAGGTCAGAGGTCGAGTTGACGATTTCGTAAGTACCAGTCTATGACTGCTTGTTTGTTTGTTTGTTTTAATGCCGTGAACAAACTTTGGTACATCACGGGGTGATGATGGTTGTGGTCAAGTTTCATCAGAATTGTGTGTGTGTCATTTCTGAGAAGAAAGCAAATACCTGTTTTGAGGGATATTCACCATCCACCCCACCCCCCACTGTTGACCCTCTTTAATGTGTAATTTATAATTGCATTGTCTTTGCCTTTGATGTGTCTAATTTCCATGTTGAATTCTTGTAAAAACAAGCTCTATCTCATCAAGCTCTGATTTTTATTCTTCATTTTATGAATGAAAGTTAAAGGATTGTGATCTGTGAAAACCACAACTGGAAAAGTAGTTGTACCTAAATATACCTAATACTGTTGCAAATCGAGCAGAAGAGCGAGGGCTCTCTTTCTATATGGTCAAATAGTTACTTTGTTGTTTGTTAAACTTCTTTAAATAAAAGCATACATGGTGATCTATGCCTGCAGAGCATCTTCCTGCAGCAAAACAGCTCTGGCCCTGACATCGCGCAACCACTAATAATGTGAAATTGTTCTGGAAATTTGTTTCAGAACTCACAAGTTTGGCTTTAACTTTGTCGAATGCAGCATGACATTTGCATCCCATAGAAATTGTCTTTTTCTTGAGCAGATTCCTCAAAATGATAAAAATCAGAGAAATTTTTGCAAAATCTCCAAACCCATCCAACCATGCCCAGGAATGTCACGAGCTCCTTTTTACCTTTTAGATGCCGTCAAGGTATCAATTGTTCCCACATTTGCTTTCACTGGCTGTACTTGACCTTGACACAGAACATGACCGAAGAACACATCACGTGCTTTGGCTGATTGAAATTTTACCAGATTTATGGGCTGTTTGGAATTGACAAGTCTCTTAAAGAAAGCACGGATTCTCTGAAGGTGATCGTCCCAAGTCAGGGAATGGATGATGACATCGTCGATGTATGCCTCTCCCCCTTCAAGATCAAGGTGTTTAAATTTAGCTGGGCAGTTCTTTTAGATGAAAAGAAGAACTTTCTACTGGCAAAGTCCATTCGGTGTCACAAAAGCAGAGATTTTCTTTGCTCGTTCAGTAAGATGAATCTGCCAGGACCCCTTCAATAAGTCAAACTTGGCTTGACCAATCCTGTCAAGGCAATCATCAATCTGACGGATTGGATAGGAGTCAGTTCTTGACTGCATTGACATGTTTTAAATTAGTGCAAGGATGAAAACTGCCATCTGGATTGGGTACCAGGACACGATGAACTCCATTCACTGTCGCTCAGTTCAATGATGTGGATCTCAAGCATGTATTCAACCTCCTTATGAAGATGTTCCAACTTGACAGGGATCATCCTGTACGGGTGCTGTTTTTTCTGGCATGACATCACCTACCTCTACATCACGATACCCTAAGTCGGTATGGCCAGGAACATCTGCAAACAAGTGGGCAAACTCATAAATTCGGTCTGATACTTGACCCTGCTGTTCTGACATCAAATGACCCAATTTCTGATATGTGTACTAAAACCAAGCTGTTGGTCAGCCTTGGACAAGCGTTATCACTAATGTGGTCAAACTCACCTCATCACAAATATCGTTTTGCTCCTGTGCATCAACTGTAGGTAAAGCAGTTGAGACCGAGACCACACTTTCTGGTTGCTTTCTATCATGATATGATTTTATCATATTGATGTGACAGTCGTCTGTGTGTGTCGATCAGGAATTTTGACTATATAGTCGGTCTTGCTGACTTTTCTTTCCATGAGGTAAAGGCCAGAATCTGAATTTACTGGCCTCTAATGGTTGACTTGCAATTGGAAGCAACACCAAAACCTTGTCACCAGGACCAAGTCCCCTGTCGTTGGAATATCTATCATGCCTCACTTTCTTCTTGTCTTGTGTTCCTTTTAAGTTCTCTCTTGCTGCGTCACCGTGACGCCTTTGCCAGCCAATCTCTGAAATCAGACACGTAATCCAGCAAATTTACCTGTGATCTCTCATTAAGCTGCTGTTCCATCAAAAGCTTTCCTTCATTCATAGGGGAGCATAGGACAGACACGGCTCTAATCTTATTCATTCACATGGGAGCATGGGACAGACACGGCTCTATCTAATCTTATTCGCATTGAAACAGAGGACAGACACTGTTCTATCTGATCTTATTCATTCACGAAAGCCTGTTGTTGGCTCAACAGTTGGAGTGGCTGGCTTAAGATCTGAGAGTCTTGAGTTTAAGCCCCTGTCAAACCGTTGAATTAACACCAGGCGGGTTGATTCAGCCTGCCATCCTTCCGAGGTCGGCGAATGAGTACCAGCGTGTTGGTAATGTGTCATTGCATCAGCGGCATAGCTGGACCCTCATAAAATGATGCAGCGAAGCAGCCACAGGCTGTATACGAATAAGTAAATAATTCATTCACATGGGAACACAAGACAGACATGGCACAAGGTTAACGAGACACATTCGAGAATGTAAGCGGAGCCCTTCAACAACCCCTGGATAAACCAGATCTTTTAAAGTTGTACGAAAATGGAGCTTGTTCTCCACACTCCCCAATACACAGGATTTGTTCTCGAAGTTTATTGTAAAAATGAAAGGATAAGGTAAAGTGTTGTAGTCTCTATGGCAGGTTTCCTTTTAAAAACACGATCGCACAAAAGGTGAAAAAAAAAACTGATCGTTCTCCCTTTAAAAACGCAGCATTGAAATGTCCTTCACCTGACGTCCTGCGCTTACCAACATGGCGGCTAAGTGGCGACACCACGCCCTGTGTGATGGCTTGAGCTATGCTCCTCCTCCTCCTCCTCCTCCTCCTCCTCCTCTGTCTTTTCCAATTCAGTTGTTCCAAAACATAAACTGTTGACCAGTTGCAGTTCAGTATTCTCACAGTTGAGTATTTTTTGCTGAATACATTTACACCAGATGACCACCACTCCGATTCCACAGTGACGACTTCGTCCTCTTTTAAAGGGGTTAAAGGGAAGTTTACCATCGTCGCAATCTGCCGCCAAACTTCCCTAACACCCGGAGTCGTAACATGGCGCCCAACTACCATGACAGCCGGAGTCGTAACATGGCGCCCAACTACCATGACAGCCGGAGTCGTAACATGGCGCCCAACTAACCTGACAACAACGACCATTTCTCCGCTGTTGTCCCGTCCGGCGTGCTCACTGGTATGACGGCCTTCCCGGGTAAAGTGAGCACGCCATCTTTGTTTATCATGCTGTGTTCCTCGCACACCGGCCACTCTCAGAGTCAGCCCTCAGGAACGCGTCGGTAAGGCAAGTTGAGAAAAGCTTTGGACATGGCGAGTGTACAGGGATCGCGGGCACGGACAGCGCAGACAACGTCCGGGGCACGGACAGCGAAGACAACGCTCTTGTATCGTTTACTTTTCAAAGCTTGAGGTTGATTGATCCTCGACACGGATTTCATGAGAATGGTTCGACGAGCCTGCGTTACCGATCGTAATGAGGATCTTTTATTGAACCGACATCGTTGTTATTTTGTTTTGTGTTGAAATCAAAGCCACAGCCTCACGTGTTGTTACCGCTCTCTTATCTGGGTGGTGGTTAAAACTCTTATCTGGATGGTTGTTACCGCTCTCTCATATGAGTGGTGGTTAAAACTCTATCAAGGTGGTGGTTGTTACCTCTCTCGTATGGGTGGTGGTTAAAACTCTTAACTGGGTGGTTGTTACCGCTCTCTCATATGGGTGGTGGTTAACACTCCGTTATCTGGGTGGTTGTTACCGCTCTCTCATATGGGTGGTGGTTAACACTCTCATCTGGGTGGTTGTTACCGCTCTCTCATGTGGGTGGTTGTTACCATTTTCTCATATTGTGGTTGATACGGTTCTCTCATATGGGTGGTTAACACACTCTCATCTGGGTGGTTGTTACCGCTCTCTCATATGGGTGGTGGTTAACACTCTCATCTGGGTGGTTGTTACCGCTCTCTCATATGGGTGGTGGTTAACACTCATCTGGGTGGTTGTTACCGCTCTCTCATGTGGGTGGTGGTTAACACTCATCTGGGTGGTTGTTACTGCTCTCTCATGTGGGTGGTTACCATTTTCTCATATTTGTGGTTGATACGGTTCTCTCATATGGGTGATTAACACACTCTCATATGGGTGGTCGTTAACACTCTCTCATCTGGGTGGTGGTGAAAACTCTCATCTGGGGGGTTGTTACCGCTCTCTCATCTGGGTGGTGGTGAAAACTCTCATCTGGGGGGTTGTTACCGCTCTCTCATCTGGGTGGTTGTTACCATTTTTTCATATTTGTGGTTGATACGGTTCTCTCATCTGGGTGGTTAACACTCTCATCTGGGTGGTTAACACTCATCTGGGTGGTGGTTAAAACTCTCATCTGGGTGGTGGTTAAAACTCTCATCTGGGTGGTTGTTACCACTCTCTCATGGGGTGGTTGTACCATTTTATCATCTTTGTGGTTTATACTGTTTTCTCATCAGGGTGGTTGTTACCACTCTCATGTGGGTGGTTGTTACCATTTTCTCATCTGGGTGGTTGTTAACACTCTCATCTGGGTGGTTGTTACCACTCTCTCATGTGGGTGGTTGTTACCATTTTCTCATCTTTATGGTTGATATGGTTCTCTTATCTCGATGGTGGTTGCTACCACTTTCTCATCTGGGTGGTTGTTATGATTCTCATCTGGATGGTTATTATCACTTTATCTGAGTGGTTGTCACCACTTTCTTATCTTGGTAGTTGTTACCATTTTCTCATCTGGATAGTTGTTGCTGTTTTCTCATCTTTGTGATTGTTACTGCTCTCTCATTGAGGTGGTTGTTAGTTCTCTCATCTGGGTGGTTGTTACTGTTTTCTCATCTTTGTGGTTGTTAGTTTTCTCATCTGGGTGGTTGTTACCACTCTCTCATGTGGGTGGATGTTACCATTTTCTCATATTTGTGGTTGATACGATTCTCTCATCTGGGTGGTGGTTGCCACTCTCTCATGGGGTGGTCGTACCATTTTATCATCTTTGTGGTTGATACTGTTTTCTCATCTGGGTGGTTGTTACCACTCTCATGGGGTGATTGTACCATTTTATCATCTTTGTGGTTGATACTGTTTTCTCATCTGGGTGGTTGTTACCATTCTCTCATGTGTGTGGTTGTTACCATTTTCTCATATTTGTGGTTGATACGGTTCTCTCATCTGGGTGGTGGTGGCCACCACTTTCTCATCTGGGTGGTTGTTATGGTTCTCTCATCTGGGTGGTTGTTTCCATTTTCTCATCTTTATGGTTGTTACTGTTTTCTCATCTTGGTGGTTGTTACTGTTTTCTCATCTGGGTGGTTGTTACCACTCTCATGTGGGTGGTTGTTACCATTTTCTCATCTTTGTGGTTGATACGGTTCTCTAATCTGGGTGGTGGTTGCCACCACTTTCTCCTCTGGGTGGTTGTTATGGTTCTCATATAGCTGGTAGTTGCCACCACTTTCTCATCTGAATGGTTATTACCACTTTATCTGGGTGGTTGTCACCACTTTCTTATGTTGGTAGTTACCATTCTCTCATCTGGATAGTTGTTGCTGTTTTCTCATCTTTGTGATTGTTACTGCTCTCTCATCTCGGTGGTAGTTGGTTCTCTCATTGAGGTGGTTGTTCGTTCTCTCATCTGGATGGTTGTTACTGTTTTCTCATCTTTGTGGTTGTTACTGTTTTCTCATCTGGATGGTTGTTAGTTTTCTCATCTGGGTGGCTGTTACCACTCTCTCATGTGGGTGGTTGTTACCATTTTCTCATCTTTGTGGTTATGGTTCTCTCCTCTGGGTGGTGGTTGCCACCACTTTCTCATCTGGGTGGTTATTACCAGTTTATCTGGGTGGTTGTCACCATTTTCTTATCTTGGTAGTTGTTACCATTTTCTCATCTGGATAGTTGTTGCTGTTTTCTCATCTTTGTGATTGTTACTGCTCTCTCATCGAGGTGGTAGTTAGTTCTCTCATCTCGGTGGTAGTTAGTTCTCTCATCTTGGTGGTAGTTAGTTCTCTCATCTCGGTGGTAGTTAGTTCTCTCATCTCAGTGGTAGTTAGTTCTCTCATCTCGGTGGTAGTTACGGTTCTCTCATCTGGGTGGTAGTTGCTGTTTTCTCATCTGGGTGGTTGTTACCACTTTCTCATGTGGGTGGATGTTACCATTTTCTCATCTTTGTGGTTGATACGGTTCTCTCATCTGGGTGGTAGTTGCCACCACTTTCTCATCTGGGTGGTTATAGTTTTCTCATCTGGGTGGTAGTTAGTTTTCTTATCTGGGTGGTTGTTATGGTTCTCTCTCATCTTGGTGGTAGTTAGTTTTCTTTTCTGGGTGGTTGTTATGGTTCTGTCTCATCTTGGTCAGGTCAGGTTATGGGAGCATGTGCCAGAACAGCACGTCGCTGCGTCCACTTTCCGCCGGTACTCCAGGGGCCTCCGTCTGGCCATCCCCCAGGCAGATGCCAGGCCCATCCCCATCTCCTTGAGATGATGGTCAACCTGTTGCAACCATGAGGCACGTGGTCGACCCACTGGCCTCCTCCACTCATGAGACTCCCTCGCTGAGAGAATCTGGTGAGCAGGATCAGAGTCAGGAAAACGAGCCACATGTCCATACAGCCGCAACTGACGCTCACGGACTATGCAGGTAACAAATCTCATCCGAGTCTCTCTCAGCAACCGCTCGTTGGACACAAAATCCGACCAGCGATAGCCAAGGATTCTCCAAAGAGACCTGGTACCAAAGGAATTAAGTCTCCGTCTCAGATCCTTGGTCAGAGTCCAAGTCTCGCACCCATAGAGCAAGACTGGAAGTACCAAGGACCTGAAGACTCGGACTTTCGTCCTCCCGCACAGGTACCGGCAGCGCCACACCCCATGATCCAGTGAATCCATGACTCCCCAGGCCCGACCCAGATGTCTATTGACCTCTGACTCGCAGCCAGCAGAGACATGAATATCACTGCCAAGGTAAGTGAATCTCTCCACGACCTCAACATCCTCACCACAAACAGACACAGACAGGACAGCAGCATCCAAGATGTCACCGAAAGCCTGGAACTTAGTTTTGACCCAAGAAACCCGTAATCCCAACGGCTCCGACTCCTCATTCAGCACCTCGAGGGCCCCCAAAAGGATATCTAAAGTCTCTGCAAAGATGACTGCATCATCTGCAAAATCAAGGTCCGAGATCTTGACATTCCCAAATGACGCACCGCAACTTGATCTCTCCGACATCCTCCCGAGAATCCAGTCCATACAAGTGCTGAAAAGTGTGGGGGCAAGTACACATCCCTGACGAACTCCAGTAACAACTGGAAATAAGTCAGAGATGGTACCACCACACTTCACAGCACTCTCAGTACCAGAGTAGAGTTCAGATATCAGATCGATCAGTTTTGGTGGCACCCCACGAAGACCAAGAATCCTCCAGAGGACATCCCGATTCACTGAATCGAACGCTTTACAGAGATCAACATAGGCTGCAAGCAGCCCCTGCCGAAACTCTCGTCTGCGTTCGGTGAGGACACGAAGTGCAAGGATAAGGTCAATCGTTGACCTCTTTGGTGTAAAGCCTGACTGCTCTGGACGCTGGTGCTCAAGCAGATGGTGGCGAACCCTATCGAGAATTATCCGAGCAAAGACCTTGCCCGACACTGAGAGCAGCGTCACCCCTCGGTAGTTGTTGCAGTCTTGGCGATCACCCTTCCCTTTCCAGAGAGGGAAAACAAGGCCCCTCTTCCAGTCGGTTGGGATGATGCCTGTGTTCCAGGCAGAGCACAAAACTGCATGCAACGACACGAGTGCAGCATTTCCACCAGCCTTGAGAAGTTCGGCATGGATGCCACAGATCCCTGGAGCTTTGCCCCGTTTCAACTGGTTCACCGCAGCCCGTGTTTCCACAAGTGTAGGTGGACCACAGTTGATTCGAGGGTCAGCAACAGGGATTGTAACACTCTTGACGTCCAACTCGACAGTTGGGGGATCAGCCTGGTACAACCGTTCAAAGTAACCGGCCCAGCGGGCCTTCACTTCAGACTCCTCTGTCAAGAGCCTACCACTCTCTGCTCGAACTGTAGTGCTCCGAGGGATGGGCTTGGATGAACGTAATGCGCGAATTCCCCTGTAAGCGGGACGAGAATCACCTCTCCACAGGTGATGCTCTACCCCCTCACAGATTCCTCGCACATAGGCCTCCTTGTCCACCCTCAGTGCACGTACAGTTTTACGCCTCAGCTCCCTGAACAGCTCAGCTCTGCCATTCAGCCTGGCCCTGCGACTCTGGTCAATGGTATCCAGTGTCCCTTGAGAGACAAAATTCTTCTTTGCCCTGCGGTGAGCTCCAAGGCATCCACCGGCAACATCAAGGACGGTGGTCTTGAAGGCGTTCCACAACTCTTCAGGACCCCCCAAAGCACCCAGACCCCCCAAGTGTCCACTCAGCCTGTTCGCAAACTCCTCAGCTACTCTCTCATCCCTGAGCTTGGTAACATCCAGCCTCGGCTGGGATGGTACCATTCTCCAGGATTTAAGGTGCAGCTTTAGAGTTGCTACAACAAGCCTGTGGTCAGTATTGAGGAACTGAGCACTCCGGTAGACCCTGCAGTTCTGGATCATCCTCCAACGACCGTCAATGAGGACATGGTCAATCTCCTTTGCCACACCGCCAGCGTTGGAATACCAAGTCCAGCGATGAGCTTGTGGGCGCTGAAACCATGAACCAGCCACCCTAAGTCCATGACTTCTTGCAAAGTCAAGGAACTTAGTGCTATTCTGGTTCATAGTTCCTGACCCATGGGGACCAACACACACCTCATAACCGTCCCTATCAGTTCCAATCGATGCATTGAAATCCCCCAAGACTAGAAGTGTATCTCGTCTGGGGCACTGATCAACCACAGACTCGAGTGTGGCGTAGAATGCATCCTTCACGGTGAGATCACTCGCCTCAGTCGGAGCATAAACAGAGACCAGGGAAATGACACCTAAGGAGTGACGAATCCTTAATCTCATAATACGCTCGTTGACCGGTGTTACCTCAATTATCATTGGGGTCAGCTTATTGGACACAGCTACAGCAACTCCTTGGGTATGGTAACCATCAGAGCGACCAGACCAATAGTAGGTGTAACCACCCACCATTATCTCGCCGCAATCCGGTTTCCGAACCTCAGAGAGAGCTGCAATTCCGATGTCCAAACGCTTGAGCTCAGATGATAACAGAGACAGGTGATCATCCTCTTTTAGGGATAGGACATTCCAGGCACCCACCCGAAGGGACCGCCTCAGGTTAACCCAAGGAGACCGCCGTCTGGTGGACGACACCTCAGCACCACTCCGACACACTCTCCCGCAATCTGACCCAGGGATGTTACCCCGTGGTTTCCCTCCTATCAACGATTGGGGGTCCCGAAGGCTTTGCCCCAATCCCGTCATCCGGTGAGCTGCCCTGCGAAGGGAAGCTGCACAGGAGGTACTCCCACGGAGTGGGTTTTCAGATTTTTTTGCGTTTTGCGGTTCTCTCTCATCTTGGTGGTAGTTAGTTTTCTTATCTGGGTGGTTGTTATGGTTCTCTCTCATCTTGGTGGTAGTTAGTTTTCTTATCTGGGTGGTGGTTACCACTTTCTTATATGGATGGTTCTTACCTTTTTCTCATGTTTGTGGTTGTTACTGCTCTCTCATCTGTGTGGTTGTTACTGCTCTCTCATCTGGGTGGTTAACACTTTCTCATTTGGGTGGTGGTTAACACTTTCTCATCTGGGTGGTTGCTACCACTTTCTTATCTGGGTGGTTGTTACTGTTTTCTCATCTTTGTGGTTGTTACCACTCTTCATCTGTGTAGTTGTTACCGCTTTCTCATCTGGTGGTGATTAACACTCTCATCTGGGTGGTTGCTACCACTTTCTTATCTGGGTGGTTTTTACTGTTTTCTCATCTGGGTGGTTGTTACCACTCTCATGTGGGTGGTTGTTACCATTTTCTCATCTTTGTGGTTGATACGGTTCTCTCATATGGGTGGTGGTTGCCATCACTTTCTCATCTTTGTGATTGTTATCGCTCTCTCATCTCGGTGGTTGTTATGGTTCTCTCTCATTTAGGTGGTAGTTAGTTTTCTCATCTGGGTGGTTGTTATGGCCCTCTCTCATCTGGGTGGTAGTTTCAGTTTTCTCATCTGGATGGTGGTTACCACTTTCTTATCTGGATGGTTTTTACCTTTTTCTCATCTTTGTGGTTGTTACTGCTCTCTCATTTGGGTGGTTGTTTCCGCTCTCTCATCTGGGTGGTGGTTAACACTTTCTCATCTGGGTGGTTGCTACCACTTTCTTATCTAGGTGGTTACCACTCTTCATCTGTGTGGTTGTTACTGCTTTCTCATCTGGGTGGTTGTTACCACTCTCTCATCTGGGTGGTTGTTCCCACTCTCATGTGGTTGTTACCATTTTTTCATCTTTGTGGTTGATACGGTTCTCTCATCTGGGTGGTGCTTGCCACCACTTTCTCATCTGGGTGGTTACGGTTCTCTCATCTGGGTGGTGGTTGCCACCACTTTCTCATCTGGGTGGTTGTCACCACTTTATCTTGGTAGTTGAGTTGTTACCATTTTCTCATCTGGATAGTTGTTGCTGTTTTCTCATCTTTGTGGTTGTTATGGTTCTCTCTCATCTCAGTGGTAGTTAGTTCTCTCATCTAGGTGGTTGTTATGGTCCTCTCTCATCTGGGTGGGAGTTACAATTTTCTCATCTGGATGGTTCTTAACTTTTTCTCATCTTTGTGGTTGTTACTGCTCTTTCATCTGGGTGGTGGTTACTGCTGTTTCTCTCTCTCTCATGTGGGTAGTGGTTACTGCTCTCTCTCTCATGTGGGTGGTGGTGGTGGTGGTAAGGTGTGATGTGAAGAAATGATGTAAACTCTGAGTTATGTTAAAAGGTAACACTTTTTATGGTTTGCATCAGATTTTTCACCAAAACTGCAGTTTTATTCCTTAACGAGAGCAAAGTGAGATATCCGTTTGCTGTTTTGACGGTGTCGCTGCACGGACCTTGCTGGGATCCCTTGGACCCGAGCGTGAGCCGAAGCGTGGTGGAGTGATACGACACATGGAAGTCCAGGAAGATACCCTGTTTGTGTGAGTTGGACCCTTTACTTTGCTTGGTGTGGTTTTCGAAGAATGGACGAAAGTAATTGTTGAATTTTCTGTTAATTTTTTGTCGAGTAAGATTTATCAGAAATATTGTCCATCAGGTGAACTCGTAATTAAAATGAGCTCGTTGGTGGAAGGACTCGTCCCTGATTGGTGGTTGGACTCATCCCTCCTTAGCTCGTTGCTGGAAGGACTCGTCACTGATTCGCTCGCTCGTTGCTGGAAGGACTCATCCCTGATTAGCTCGTTCGTTTGTGGAAGGACTCATCCCTGCTTAGCTCGTTGATGGAAGGACTTGTCCCTTATTGGTAGAAGGACTCGTCCCTGATTAGCTCGTTGCTGGACATGGTGGACTGCAGTTAAGACAGGTGTGCAAGACATGGTGGACTGCAGTGAAGACCGGTGTGCTGGACATGGTGGACTGCAGTGAAGACCGGTGTGCTGGACATGGTGGACTGCAGTGAAGACCGGTGTGCTGGACATGGTGGCACCTTCATGGATTCCTGAAGATACGAAGGAGACAAATATTCTCAAGAGTAGATTACATGAGGAGCTCAGATGAGCAGAGGAAGAGCAGGAAGGTTGGAGAGAAAGTTGAATCTAATCAAGTTAATATGGATCAATAAAGGAAATATGGGTTGGCAATCCTACAAATTGAGTGAGGCCACAGGTGTCATTAAAGACCTTGGTTTTAATACCATTGACATTGACAGTGGTGTGAAGACCAACTACCACCCATTGATGCTGATAGTTTAAGTAACTGCAGATTCAGAAGAAAGTTGGGATGGGAGGATAAAATTTAAACAAGTTGGATGAGAGCCTCGTACCGTCACTACAGGCCGGAGGATGGTATACCAGACAAATAAGGTGTTACTGTAATAGAGTGAGAGATTCAGATAGTCCATCGAGAGTGAGTTTGGGGGTGGCAGGAAGGGGGAATGACTATTGGGAAGCTGTCTTGCTGTGATGTGGGAGCTTTCAGGTTCATTTGTGTACTTGAAGCACCAACCTGTGGGTTTTGTTTATTTCTCAGAGCACACCTGTGTTGTTAACAGTGCCTTCGTTGTTTAAAAACCAAATATCAAATTTGACCAAAGTACTGGTGTTCAACAGCCGATCATTTGTAGAAACAACTGTGGCGTATCTTCACAATGTCCACCAGCGAATGCTAGCCTATTGGACAGTTGGCTTAATGGAAGACCCCAAGGATAACAGTTTATAGTTGGTCAGCTAATGAAACCCAGATTAGATATTTAAACAACCCGTCAGTATGAATATTCAGGTGTTCTGGATTTTCAGGTTTATCACCTGCAAAATATTTTGGAGTCTATTTCATAAAGATGGTATTTCCTTGCATCGAGGACACTTCTGTAGGCTTCCTGGGGTTCACCTGGGCAAGCGATATCGTGCAAGTCTTTTCTTTTTGGGATCATCAAAGCATGTTGAAATCTTTGTTTAAACAATAACTTGAAACTTCTACCAACCCCCTATCCCCCTCCCTCCATTTTATTCTTTACTTTTGGTTGGCCCTTCACAAGTTCTGATATTTCAATACAACACGCTTCACCTCAATGACCAAATAATGCTTCTTTCTCGACCCCATTTATACCAGCAGGTGGCGTGCCGACAATGTACGTGTGCTCAGACCTTCAGTCTCCACCTTTTTGGACCACCTGCTCCTTGCCGTCGAGACTATGGAAGCTTTTGCACTCCCACATGCAAAATGATGTCTATTAGGGTTCGGGTTGAAATTTGTTTTAAAGGTTCTTCTTCATCATCTGATCCCGCGATCAGCCGGTGTTGCACAATTTGTGTTGTAGCAATGTTTCTGGAATGGAAAAGGTACAACATTGAAGTTACCATTTTGGAAACGAATTCCTCTTTGTTCACTTAATTGCATTCAAAATAAACTGAAGCTGAAATCAAAAGTCAGTATTGTGCCTGTAATGCAATCCTCAGCAAGTTGGTGAATTCCAAGTGGGGAACCAACCCAACAACAATCCTGGTCCCCTCGTTTTCTCTGGTGGAATATGCATTCCCGGATTGGGAACAATCGGCCCATGCCAAGAAGCTGGAGCAGGTGCACAACTCAAGATGTTACATTACGACTTGTGTGGAACTCACGAATCCAGAAATTTTTTATGTGCTTCCTGGTATTGCATCATGTGATATTAGGAGGGTGGCAAGAAGCCAGACAGAACACTTTGGAGCATTGGAGGATGAGCGACACCCTCTTTATGGCCATCCGGTGATCCCTCCATGGTTTAAGTCTCACAGGAGCTTCCAGTCACCCGTCCATTCACGAAACGACAATCCAACCTCAATGAGGCTGAACTTTTGGGAAGAAAGATCCCAGCTGGCCTCATAGGATGAGTTCATGGACCTCGAGCCATCAGAGCAACTCCCACTAGGTGCTCATCAACCGATAACCTGGTGTAGCAGCCTGAATATAGTATGTGCTGGAGTTTGAAGGTGTAATGCTTATAAGATGATGATAACTGTGAGTGCGGTCTTCGACCTCAGAATGTGGAACATCTCATGAGATATGGCACGTTAGATGAGGCACGTTCTTCAAACCATTTGACAGAGGTTAATGAAAGAATCCTGAAGGTGTTAAAATCACAAAAACGGCCACAGTGGTGGTAGTATGGTCTTGTATAATGTAAAAAGTGCTGACACCTCCTGCCTCTCAACCCTTCCTTCACCCCCTCCCCAACGCACATGTTAAGGGATTAGAATAATTCACTTTGAGGAAGCATTACAGGTAAAGTGGGTTTTGGAAGCTGTTTGGATGTACTAGTTTTGAATATTCATATAAATCATTGAATAACAATCAAAATAAAGACCAATTACTGTACCGTAGTCCCAAGAAGAAAGCCACACACACACACACACACACACACACACACACACACACACACACACACACACACACACACACACACACACACACACACACACACACACACACAATTTTATTTGAAGTTATAACTTGTATTAGCAATTGACTGATTTCCCAACTGCCCAGATCATCAGCTGGGCACGGTTTATCATCGAGGTTTCAATCCTTTCATCCAAGAACCTCTCCAAATGGCGGATCCACAACCCGGTTACTGGTCCACATCAATAGATTACTCAACATCAATGGACCCACAACCTCAAAGTTGTGTCCAGCCAGTCAACACAGCAATGCAATATCCTTATTCAAACTTATGAAATTATTACTATTATTTAAAGTAGTACCACATCAAAATGACTTCAATCATACACCACTTTATATGATATCAAATTAAGCATTAAACACTCTACCTTGAAGACACGTCCATTACACCGCATCTCCATCTAACCACACTCAAACTGTCATTAACAACCGATTTTAACATGTTGCACTGTGTACCTTAGCAACCACCAAGAAATTATATTAATGCCAATTTAAAAATAATATTTAATTTTTATCTAAATACCTCCATTATGTAATACTATATATATATATATATATATATATATATATATATATATATATATATATATACATATATACATATATACATATATATATATATATATATATATATATATATATATATATATATATATACATATATATATATATATATATATATATATATATATATATATATATATATATATATATATATATATATATATATATATATATATATATATATATATATATATATATATATATATATATATATATATATATATATATATATATATATATATATATATATATATATATATATATATATATATATATATATATATATATATATATATATATATATATATATATATATATATATATATATATATATATATATATATATATATATATATATATATATATATATATATATATATATATATATATATATATATATATATATATATATATATATATATATATATATATATATATATATATATATATATATATATATACATATATATATATATATATATATATATATATATATATATATATATATATACATATATATATATATATATATATATATATATATATATATATATATATATATATATATATATATATATATATATATATATATATATATATATATATATATATATATATATATATATATATATATATATATATATATATATATATATATATATATATATATACATATATATATATATATACATATATATATATATATATATATATATATATATATATATATATATATATATATACTTTGCTCCAAAGGTTTAAGTCTATACAATAAAGGTATCCAAAGGTTTAAGTCTATACAACCTGCATTGCTTTATTGACTGCATCATTGCATACGTGTTTGCATGCATACGTGTTACAAGTGAATGTTCACCTGTTCGTTGCGTCCTTTCCCTCAATTGAGCTGCCGTCATTGCGTTCGGGATAGTGTTACCATCACGGCAGATTTGTGTAAACGGCAGTCGGCTTTGAGAGGCTGCCTGCACGTGGAGTCGATGATCGACTCGTATGGGGAGGTGATCGACAGGTTCGGCCTGCGTCTGGCCGCGGAGCCTCCGTACTTAGTCACCTCACGGCTCGACACGTTTGTTGATCCGCCTGCGGAGTTTGGCACCTCCATTTGGGCCTTGTCTGGTGAACGGGCCAGGCCTGGATTTGTATGCTGGACCGTGAGAGAGATCAGCTGAGGCCCATCGTCGACCTTACGTGGGGTCAGAGCGTGCGGAGACTGCATGCGGTGCGAAGGGGGCAAAAGGAGGACGAGCTCCATTTCGCCACGCAGTGCGTTCGAGTGGGAGTTCGAATCCGTGGACATCCACCTGTTGCGAGCGACATTCGTGGCTTTCACACTGTCCTCTCGTCCATGAGACATCACCAAGTACTCTGTCTTGTCTTGCATGCATGCTGTCTATCTGTCTTTGTCTGCACGTTGTTTAAGGCATATTTCGGTCACGACCCCCTCGAAGCCTGTAGGCCGTGGTTCCCTAGTTAAGAACGGGTTGAGGATTGTAAATAAAAACAGTCAATTTTGCTTGTGTTTTGATCCCAGATGTTCGCCAATAAATCTGGTTAATTCGTATGAAGTTGCCGCTATGGATTAATTCATGTCGTGTCGAGGAACGATCCGTTCCATTGGCATATAAAACCAAAATGGTTACAGACTGGCAGAAAACGCTCGGCATCTGACACAACCAGTCTGTAACCAGGGTTCTATTTCCCCAACTAGCAAGGTACAAGGATTACGTTGGTATCGCGATTGAAGGCGCGTGACCCGAGGGCTGTGCTGAGCCGGCCGGCGTTATAGATGCCAGAGACGGCCGGAGTGAGTTGAGAATCCCTCCGTCGCTGAATTGTTAACAATATATATATATATATATATATATATATATATATATATATATATATATATATATATATATATATATATATATATATATATACATAGTCAGAAGTAGCGCCCGATTTCTGTCAGTTGATTGTTTATTTGCCATTTGTATTACAGTGTACAAGAAGGTAGAAATAAATGAATGACATGTTTATCTAACCATTTATTCAAGAAAAAATTATTACGGAACTGTACCAAGCTGTTATATTTGCAAGAATCTGACAGCCGAAAAAACAGAAATCGGGCGCTACTTTTGACTCACCCTGAATATAAAAAAAGAAAAAATATTTATATATATATATATATATATATATATATATATATATATATATATATATATATATATATATATATATATATATATATATATATATATATATATATATATATATATATATATATATATATATATATATATATATATATATATATATATATATATATATATATATATATATATATATACATATATATACATACACCTGGTGTTGGTTTAATGGTTAGGGTTGTGGGCTTGGGATCCAAGGATCCTGAGTTCAAATCTCACTCGGCTGTTGAATTAATACCAGGTGGGGTTGACTCTGCCTGACATCCTTCCGAAGTTGGCAAAACGAGTACCAACATGCTGGTACTGTGTCGGAGTGGTGACCTGTCTAGGATTGTGCCCAATAGCCAAGGAGACTGCTTCGGCAGCACCAACACTCTGCACAGTCTGGTCCCAATGGATGTGTGTATATGTATATGTGTATATATATATATATATATATATATATATATATATATATATATATAATCAATAATATCAATTAAATAATTCATTAATTATTATTATATCAAATGCAATGCAATTGGAACTTGTTCACACGAAAACCAACCAAACTTAAATAAAAGGTGATGATGGAGTCCAAAGACATTTTCACAAGACCTGATCAAACAATAAGCCAAATATCCTCTGTTTAACATGATAGAAAAAAACCTTCTTAGCACGTTCCAGAAAATCATCCTTTACTGAACAAATTCTTACAAATCGAAGTATCTGAGATGGAAAGACATTGTAACCCATTTTAATTGGTACATTGTTACCTGGAAAGGTGTACAAGACTACAGGGAAACTGAAATCATTAACTTTATGATATACATTTGTACTAAAACCATTCTGTCTAACTCTAACCAACGCATCCAGATATGCAGCAACTGTGCAATCATTACTACTCCTGTTAACAATCAGGTGATCTGGATAAATCTTGTGAAGCTGCCGATCAAAAACATTAGAGTTAACTACACAAATTTCATTGATATAACCACATGTATGAGGTATTTTTTTTGAAAATCCTATGTTTTTTCTCCTTCATCAGTTTCTGTATAAATGAAAATTCACAGAAAAGAAGAAAAATATCCTCTAGTAGGGGCTGCAATTCCCCCCCATGGGAACACCCTAAACCTGTTAAAACATTATCCCACAAAAAGATACAAAAGTATAAAATAAAATTAACATCATCCTTAAACTTCTGCTAACCAAAACAATGAAAACGAGTATTTCTTTTTAGAAAATAATGTTCTATCAAACCTGACACATAAAAACTTATTAAAAGAGTTTAAAAAAAAAACCTTGTCAATCACTTTGAAGAGTGAATCCCTCACTCGTACCAAATCCAAATTTGTAAATAAAGTTAAAAAAAAATAGAAACTTCAATTCACTTGACATTGAGGCATCTAATCCTATCTAAGAACTCCAAAGAAGAATTAATGTTCCAGAAAGTGTTAATACCAGAATTCTTCTCAATTCCTGAACTGTTCTCTAACAACTTGTAAACCTGAGTTAACTATAACCGATAACTGTTTGGTGGAACACTGCCTGGTACCCACGATAAAGCTATACTTGTACGGGTTCTTATGAAGCTTTAGGATCCAGAAAAGCCGAGGAATACAAAGATTTACCTCTTTACATTTAATACCGAAATAATAAACTAAAACTTCCTGATGCTCAGAGATAATATCTTGGAGCGACTTATGACAAGGAACATGTGTGCTATTTCCTGTACGAGTGAAAGTAACCATATCAATGCTGAACTCTCTTAATAAAACCTCCTGCATAAAACTTTTTACAAACCACAACAAAATTAAGTCTTATCCGCTGGAGCTATTATGTAGCTATCATGGAGATCCCAAATGTGTTTACGAAGACTCGGTTTGTTCAACATTGGTTTAGACTGACCCAGTGAAAGCAAGACCCGCCAACTAAAAAAAATATTAATCCTTTTATCCAGGAATTTCACAACTCTGTTAAACCATCATTAAAACTCTTTACAGATCACAAAATGTGCACCAAGTTTAAGTTAACAAAATTAGAGACAGAATCCACAATTGAAGACCTAATGCAGCTCCAAGGTCGAGTTCTTTGTTCCCTATATTTTGCTCCCATTTTCATCAGATCCCTAATTTAATTATTACTAATTATATTCAAATCCCCAGAAACTACGTGTCTACAAGGACCAAATAAAAAAGGGGAAGACGAACATGCACAGTCAGTTTCCAAAATGTCCTTTACTATATCTCTACTAAGAGTTTAAAGAAATTTACCATAATTGGATAAAGATTGTCCTATGGTCTTAATGAAAGTGAAACAAACCTTCAAAGAGGTTCGCTCCCTAACTTTATCTGGTTATAAACTCTCTACACTAGTATCCCTAAAAATAGAATGAAGCCGAAGCCTATCAACCTGCTTGCTGGAAAAATCACAAACTAAGAACTCGTGGATCCCATCAACTTTGTGAGTAGACTTCTTTACCAGAACCCTGTTACAAAAAGCTTCGATGAAAAAATGAGCACGTCGTATGCACCTGCTAAACTCCGGAGAATATGAGCTAAGACTTGTTTGGAAGATCACCTCAGAAGAACATAAAAATCATGAAAAACCCTTTCCTTCATAAAAACCTTTAAGTTTATCAATTATCCCTGAAATTTCCATTTTTGGAGCTGTGCGACACAGACTACGACGCCCATGACCCATGGGTTGCCTCCTGATTGTATTAGCAAAATACTCGTTACCAAAAACATTACCTTGAGAAACTGACCCAGTATCTTGAACCCTGTCATTGAGGCCCAAAGGATAGATCACACATGGTGTCCAAATCCAGAAATCCTCTTTGCATCCTGGCTCTACATTACACTCCTTTATCATCAAAATCATGAACATTAACTGAGTCTGTTGTTCGTCTTTCTGCTGCTCCCGTCAGGGGTCGCCACAGCGGATCATCAGTTACGATCCGCAAACTGATTTGGCACAGGTTTTACGCCGGATGCCTTCCTGACGCAACCCTGGTCACCTCTTACGACAGGGATATGGATTGTTTCACCATGATTCCGGGCTGCCCTACATCCTCTCATAGCGTGGCCCAGTGCAGAGCTCCCGTCCTTGAGTGATCCTCCAACCCAAGCCTCCAAGTCGCCGGATTACAGGCGCACGCCACTACGCCCGGTGAACATTAACTGAGTCTATAAGGTTAATAAAACAACGACTCAAAGCATGCCCAACCAACTTCATTGAAATGATTACAGTCAAAGCTCATTACTATGCCACCCGTCGGGACCGAGCAAAAGTGGCATAGTAGCGAGAGTGGCATAGTAACGAGATTTTGTAAAAACGGCCTTATTTTCTCAAGTTACCCATCTGTAGTTAATCTTTAGACAAAATTTATTCCAGCAAGTAAAAGGCACGACTGTTGTATAAGCTAAGCGAACGGAGAACATACAAGCGAGAACTTCACGACACACAAAGCTTTCAAGAATCGTCGGCTGGCGCATCTTCTTTCGGCGGATCTCGTGCATCTCGTTGTCTAGCCGATCGCACGCTTGCATCACACCGGGCTTCCCGCTTCTCTGCTGCATGAACTTCCGGACGGTGCTACAAGCGCGCTGGGCTTCCTCGAACGGAACGATTTCCTCCTCGACAGTTACCTCGTCATCTTCGCTTTCCACCGGCTCCTCACTGCACAGAATCTCCTCCGCAATCTCCTCCAGCGTGAAATACCCTCCAGTCGCGAGGCGCTCGTCGGCTGCGAGAAAGTCAGACAGCTCGATCTCCTCGTTCTCGTGCATCTTTTCCTCGGCAGGCAGAGCTTCCCAGATGTCGGGCAGCTCCGCATCCTGTGGCTCAGTTTGGATCTCCTCTTCGATGAACTTGGCCTTAGCGAAACAGTTCCTGATCGTCGACTTGCCGACCTGCTCCCAAGCACGCCGGGCGATGTGTAGAGCATCGAGCAACGTGAACTTGAACTCCTTTCCCTCGTCTATGGCCTCAAGCCGGCGGCATAGCAGGAGCATCTTGTAGTGGCGCTTGAGGTTCTCTATGATTCCCTGATCCATTGGTTGTGAATTGGCTGTCGTGTTGGGTGGGAAGAAGACCAGTTGGATGTTGTTCAGCTCGAGCTCGGGAGGGTGGCCAGAGAAGTTATCGAGACAGACCAGCACTCTGCGTCCCTGCTGGCCGAATCATCCGTCCCACGCACGCAACATCTCCTCGAAAATCTCCGCCGTCATCCACGCCTTGTACTTGACCGGGATCTCTTTGTTCTTGAAGGCACGGGGTTTCTTGGAATTGCCAATCACCAGAAGAGGGAACTTCTCGCTGCCACTCATGTTTGCCCCAACCAGAAGAGTGATCCTTTGCTTGCTGTTCTTTCCTCCAGTACACCGCTCTCCCCTGAAAGCCATGGTCTTGATCTGAAGCAGCTGCCAGAAGAGTCCAGTCTCGTCCAGGTTGAAGACGTCGTCTGCGGAGAACTGCCCGAGTAAGGGCCGGAGAACCTGTTGGTGCCACTCAAGAAGGGATTGCGAATCCACCGCTCCAGCTTCGCCCTGCACTGTCTTGAACGTGATGCCGTGGCGCTTCTTGAAATTGCCCAACCAACCGTCGCTTGCCATGAAGTCTGGGATGTGCATCAGCTCGGCCAGTTTCATCGCCTTCTCCTTGATCAGATCGCCGCTGACAGGCACATTCTGTCCTCTTGATTGCTTCAGCCACATGAGCACTCCCTCATCAAGCTTCGGGTCGTGAGCCTGCGTCAACTTCATGCGCTTCGATGGAAATCCAGCTTTGATTGCAGCCTCGATTGCATCCTTCTTGCTGAGAATGCCCTTCACGGTGGTTCTCTTAACTTCGACGCCCCATTTCTTGCTAATCTCCCTGGCCAACTTGGATTGATTCGGCTCCTTCTTCGCAGCATCGATGATCTCCTTCTTCTCCTTCAGCGTAAAGTTGGTTTGCTTGCGTTTCTGAGCTGACATTATGGGCTGAATTTGAAAAAAAATGATGTCACTGTTGTACGTGTGCCTGCGTGTCTGTGTGTGTGCTCGCGCTTTTTTGTGTCTCGTTGTGCGTGTTGTGATTGGCTTGTTGTGGCTGGCATCGGGGAGAAGAATCGCGTGTTTTGACACAGTCTGACTATGCACGAACGTATTGAGTTATGTTGTGCGCAGCTGGACTGTAGTTCGTCGCTTCGCCTTTGGACGTGAATGTGATAATCGAGCACTGCGCAATACAGACTTTTTCATGACTCGTGCCTTTTAACAGTCACACAGTAGTGGCATGGTAGCGAGAGTAGGGGGTGGCATAGTAAATTTATTTTGTATTGAATTTTGTCGGGACCGAGCAAAAGTATTATAATAGCGAGAGTGGCATAGAAGCGAGGTGGCATAGTAACGAGCTTTGACTGTATATAAATAAGTCTTAATACCAGATGATTCAGCAGACCGATGTCCATTCAAACCTTGATGTAAATATGGAATAGTTTTACCACAAGTGAGAAGATAAATAATGTACTTTGATTTACATCCCAACAAACATTCACAATCAACAACAAAAGTCTTACCTATCACATGACAAACAAAAGTTTCACAAGGTATAAAAACTTTACAACACAAACATCTGGAGCAGTGAGCGTCACACTCGACTGGTTGAAACATTCAAAACGATTGGAAAATGGCTTGTCAAAACAGCAAACCAACACCTGAAGATATTGCAAGCCAGCTGGAGATGTGTCTGAACAGCACGACCTTCATCTATGACGGTGCACACCACCGACAAATATTTGGCACAGCTATGGGTTCACCGGTCTCTTCTGTTGTAGCTAATTTGGTGATGGAGGAACTCGAACAAAAGATATTTGAGTCTCATGAGAATTGTCTCCCACAGTAATGGAACAGATATGTAGATGACACCTTCACCATTGTGCATACAAACATGGTAGACCACCTACTGGGACAACTTGGCTGGGTATTCCCCAGTAATAATCTCACAATGGAAATTGAAAAAAGAAGCAAATTGGCATTTTTTGATGTGGAGGTTCACCGTAAGCCTGACGGTTCCCTAAAGACTTCAGTTTACAGGAAACCAACCCACACCACCAGATTGCTGGATTTTAACTCCTGCAACCCAATCTCCCACAAACACAGTGTAGCGTTCTACCTTCATTTCAAAACATGTTTTGTTTTTTTTTTAACCAGATTTGCTTTGATTCCCTGTAGAGCACCTCACAAAACCTCCAAAAATATAGACAATCTGGCAGACGCTATGGATAAGCAGTCCCTCTGGGGGACAGGGTGTCAGGTCGAGCAATGAATGCATAAAATCATAAAGCTCAATGAAGCTAGTTAATTTTGTCACATTCTTAAATCTTTTGTTCACTCAATATAATTCTCCAAACAGTCGAAAAAGATAAGTTTAATGCTTTGGAAATTTAACATTTTTTGTGTATGTATGGAGGAAGGAACATAGCCTTGCTTGCTTCAAGTAAATAGGTATATCGGTTTAGTTACAAGACTCATTATTTCTTCAAATTATCAGATTTCACTCCAGATTTAATTTGCACAATATCTGATCTTAAAAACCGAAATAATATTTCAATGATATACTTTAAATAGCCTGTGAGAGTAAATCATGGAAAGTCGTATCATATAATGCATAAAATCGCTCCAAGCTCCTAGTTTTAAAATTTATAGCACTTACAAAAGCGATGTACACAACAATTCGTAGCTATGATGAACAGGCATTCGATAATATGAGTGAGGAAAATGAAAAAAAAACTACCATTAAGAAATCGTTGTGGCCTGTTCCAAGTCAAGGCATGGTTGAGCAGGCCAAAAAACATGGCAGCTTCAGATCCCAGCGAGGTTACCCAGGGAACGTCTTTGACCCCAGAGAGCGACGTGGCCAAAGATCACCTGATAAAGGATATAATTAAATAAGGCCGTTAATTATCTTGAAAAGGGATGTTTTAATTAAACCCAAACACCCAATTTACACTCTTGCACTTCCTTGGAGTTTTCTTGGTGTGTATGCTAAGTTTCAGGCTGCTCGGATTTTATAGTTTTCGACATATGGAGGACACACACACACACACTTATTCGTTTAGATGGAATGAACTTATCAAGAAAATGATCACATGCCATGAATTGATTGTAATGAGTGTCACTTGCCTTGACTGTTCTCCCTGTCCAGACGGACCACTTAAGGGGTTTTCCTTTTTTAACGGCAAGCTTGGTCCATTGTTCAATCACTCCCCCCATTGACCTCTATTAGGATAGCACTCAAGACAGTTTGGAGGTGGATGTATGATTTTGGTTAATATAAAAAAAAAACCTTTTTGTTGTGTGTTCACTGTTAATGTTATTTATTTTCCACTTATTTCCTCACTTCTCAATGACTGATCCAATTTCATAAAGCAGAAAATACAAACTTTTATCTTTTATTGGTTTTAACCAAAGTTTTTACCCAATTCTTCCATTATTTGGCATCTGTGGTGAACTTACTACCTGACTAACTTGTTCTATGCATGAAAGCATTTCATGCTATCTGTTGCAAGAGTACACCTGAAATCCAAAACCATTTACCATTTCCAGTCACAAGAGTTTCTCTTGGCCTCATCAACTGTGGTAGATCAAATTTCGAACCTCGCCCTCAGAGGCTTTGTCTTGGTATTAGATGAGGCATCTACAGTCGAGTTATATATTTGTGCTTCTCAATATACAAATCATCGTTAAGGAACATAAGGAAAACCACGTGAGGAACGTCTGCCTTGGTGGTGACCATGTCCTCAGGAAGGAGGAATATGGTCAGGCAAACCTTTTATAAATGCATTTGGAGGGAGGAGAAGGGGCAGAGAGCAGATGCATAGGATGTGGAGAAAACATACAGCCAACCCCAAGAGGTGGGATGAATTGGGGGTAGTAGTAGTTGTCATAGTCTAATACCACAAACATGGTTGCAGCAAAGCTTTACTGAAAAACAATGTGAACTCACCCAGCTGTCCCAATTACTACTCATTCAATATGAATTGATGTTTACAAATACTAGTTTTATCAAAAGTCATTTTGCATATAAATCAGATTTTTGAACAAACAACATCAAATTCCAACCTCAATTTTACAAGTTGGTGAATATCACCCAGGCAACAAGGCCTCACTTAACCCAAACTAGTCTCATTTGGACCAGCGAGCAGATGCTTTGATGGAATATTAACAAAAGTCAAGCTAAGCATGAACATTAATTAGACAACACAGGCTTGGCCTTTAATGAAACAGGCTTCATATCATGCAAATAAGATATGTATATTCTGTATACTTTGGACAAGAGTAGCTTTATGTTCAACTTTACACAATCAGCAAGTAAATTTAAGATATACAGTGTAGTGAAAGTAGAGCATTTAAAGGGGAGAGCTCAGCAGGATGACCTGGCACTCCCGATGGACAAGGATTTGAGATGCTGAGTAAATGTTGATCTGTTTGAAGTTCCCATCTGATTCGATGGCTCGGGATGTTGGAAACCTCGGTTTGAATTCCATCTGCCATGTATACGTCTATTGTTTACCAATGTCCTTACAATTCCAGTGAAAGTGCACCGACGTTTCCCAATGTCTGTCTTGCATCCAATGTATGTATGTACAAGCTTCTCCACAAGGTTTCATCAATGTTTTTTTTTTTTTTAATCAAAACTAAATATTAATGCACAAATAGAAAGTCAGACGATTACCAAATTGAACAAAAATGTTTGATAACTTAACCTTAACCCCAAGCCATTCCCGATAATTTACAGCCTTAACCCAAAGCTATTCCCGATAACTTACAGCCTTAACCCAAAGCTATTCCCGATAACTTACAGCCTTAACCCCAAGCCATTCCCGATAACTTACAGCCTTAACCCCAAGCCATTCCCGATAACTTACAGCCTTAACCCCAAGCCATTCCCGATAACTTACAGCCTTAACCCCAAGCCATTCCCGATAACTTACAGCCTTAACCCAAAGCTATTCCCGACTGGATGAAACCTACTGGCAAGACGAGCTGGTCAACTGGCTTTGTTGGGAATGGACTAATAGCTTCAAGCACAGACTAATGGAGCAGCAAGGAGAGGACTGCTCTTGGGGTAGTTCATGCTAGGTCCTGTAAGTTAATGGTACTTCCAGAAAAACCAGTCACAGATGAGGAAGGGAGAGGAAAGTCATCTCCTGCTCCTTCATCCTCCACACTCAACGGCTGCTCCTGCACACAATGCAAAGTAATTTGAGGACCATTTTAAGTGTTAGAGTTAGATGGTGATAATTTTTAAATTCTAACCTGAACAATACGCTCACCTATACAGGTAATATTACCACATTCCTACCTGAGAGCAAAATGACCTACCTACCTGTAAGATGTTAACAGGGAGATCGGCTGGGAGTTGTGAATGGGGAACTTGAGCCGAGAGGCTAAAGCTCAGGTCTGGTTCTCCTGTGCCTTCATCCTGCTAGAATGGAACAAAATTGATAGGACAGAGCAGGCCACATGTTGATTACAGTTAAAGCCTTTTCATACTTCAAACTTTGCCAGAGATGAATCTTACTATTAACTTGCAATATTGGTCACTGGCTTTAACACCAAGATGAATTTTTATTACAGATCCTCGGCATCAAAAAGCTAAATATATCAAACAACCAGTTTCAAATGGAGCACCCCACCAACATTAGAGCATTTAGATTGTATTTAGGGGATAGGCCCAAGTCATGTGATCCACAGATGGTGGATCCTGTCATACCTTATGTGTCAAATGGTATCAACTGCCATGGACAAACTGTTTAACGATCAAGATAATGATTCGGATGATGACTACTATGAGAAGCATGACAAACACAAGGAACAAGGTAGCAGTACAAAAGAACTTTGTGCTCAATACAGAAAGATTAGAGAAGAATTTTAAAAAGTTCCATATGTCTGAAAATTTATAAAAAGACATTTCATTCATGTTTTTAATCGTATCTAATTGCGATATTAAAATAAATAGATTTGGACAATTTGGTGGTGGCCATCTTGGATTTTCAGACATTTAAAAATGTTCAATCGTGCCAGTCTGGCGCTCTCTTATCGTTCTAGACATCTCGCAGACCAATAATCCTCCCAAAAAGTTTGTACCTACCCACATTTAAGGACCATGTGACCCATTCATTATTTGTAAACACCGGTATCCCCAAAGCTTGGGAAACATGTCTGAAATTTCCCCTCAATCTGTGAAGCTGTTTTGGAGAAGATTTTTGAAGGTTTTTATTTGATTTTTTTTTTAATGTGGCTGTCAAACCATGTGATCATGAAGAGGTCTGGCCACAAACACACAAACAAATGTTATCTTCCCCCCCCCCCCATACAATTTAGCCCAAGATGACCCTCAAATTTTCATACTGATTGGATAAAGCTTTTGACAAATGTAATTATGACATAACGAAGCCACATATGACATCATCAAAAAAACAAGCATCACACTTCTTTCCCATGGGGAGTACTTCACAAGTGTCGAGTTTAATTTTTTTTTCCATGGAGCGGTTTTGGAGATGCAGAGGTCCAATTTTTTTCCCTTTTTTCCAACATGGCTGTCACACCACATGACCTATGATGTCACAATTATCAATGAAACATTTTACATGAGTAGTCGCCCCGATGGTAAAAATTTCATGTCAATCGGACAAGCAGAGAAAACGGATAAAATTAGCACGGACGGATGGACAATCTGAAAACAATGCGACCGGCGAGTTCGTCAGCGGAGACATAAAAATAAATAGCAAGATAAGGAATGTTCGACCCGGCTATCGAACAGTCCGCATCACCTGAAGGAACTGGTTTTGCATGAACTGCAAGCCCACCGATCCCAAGCCGGCAAATCTCGCTGCACTCAAGGCTGATGCTGTGGGAACCTTGGTCGTTTTATTTTTCTTGCCCACACCTTGTGCCACTGGAATGCACAGAAAATCTTTTAGAAATCCATCAACAATCACAATGCTTGCAATATTGTGGTGTGATGAATGCAAGTTTAAAGAACAGGATTCATCATTGGCTCGACCTGACTCCCGTGTTGTGCCTTTGGTAGGACTGGTCTGTACTTCCCACTCAGTGAACCAAACCCAGAGGTTGTGGTTTTAGAATAACCATGAAACAGCTGATCAATGTAATTAGAGAAAAATCTTCAAAAGATGATTATTGTATCATGCAATGAAACACCCTGATGGAGCGAAACGTCAGTCTCACGGTACACAGGTAAGGGCCACTTGACATTGAATATTATCACCTGTGAGTGTGTCATTGGCATACAGGTCAAAATGATAAATGATCGTGGACTGAATGCTGGGATTTGTCCTGGTTTTAATTTTCTCCAACATAACACCTTTCTAGGAACACCAGGATCCTGTACGCAGGGAAATGCTACAGCCAAGTTATTGATAAAGTTAGAGTTATAAAGTTAGAGTTATGAAGTTAGTTTTCCACTCCCATCGAGTTTATTGGTACTTTACCTGCAGCGTGTACCTGCGAGCCTTTTCGTTTCCTTCTCTTGGCGATGTGCACGGCACGCAGGTCGGTCCGTGCAGAACCACGGCTAGCCTGCATCCGCTCACGTCAAGGTTCATCATGACAACCCAACTCACTGATGTATAAATAAAATAACAAAACAATATATGTACACTCATAGATGTCAATGTGTGTCAGTGTGTGTGTGTGAGTGTCAGTCTCCACCATAACTCCAAAACCATTAAAACCTAGCAGCCTGAAACTTCACATGCAGACTGAGAAAACTCCAAGGAAGGGAAGGAGTGTAAATTGGATGTTTGGGTTAATTAAAACACCCTTTTTGAACATAATTAACGGGCTTATTTAATTATATCCTTCATCAGGTGAATGCTTGGCCACCTCACTCTCTGGGGTCGAAAGGTGTTCGCTGGGTAACCTCGCTGGGGGTCTGAGGCCGCCATGTTTTTTGGCCTTCTCAACCTTACCTTGAGTTGGAACAGGTCACAACGATTTCTTCACAATAAAGTTTATTTTTCCACTTTCCTCACTCATATCGAATGCTGTCATTCAGAGTGAATCGTTCACTCACTGCGGACGTTTTACCACACCGCGTCAATCCAGCGAGTGGTTCGTGCCCCGTCACCCCGAGTGAGTGGTTCGTGCCCCGTCACCCCGAGTGAGTGGTTCGTGCCCAGTCACCCCGGCGAGTGGTTCGTTCCCCATCATCCTGAGCGAGTGGTTCGTGCCCAGTCACCCCAGCGAGTGGTTCGTGCTCCGTCATCCTGAGCGAGTCGTTCGTGCCCCGTCATCCTGAGCGAGTCGTTCGTGCCCCGTCATCCTGAGAGAGTCGTTCGTGCCCCGTCATCCTGAGCGAGTGGTTCGTGCCCCGTCATCCTGAGCGAGTGGTTCGTGCCCCGTCATCCTGAGCGAGTGGTTCGTGCCCCGTCATCCTGAGCGAGTGGTTCGTACCCCGTCATCCTGAGCGAGTGGTTCGTACCCTGTCATCCAGAGCGAGTGGTTCGTGCCCTGTCACCCCGGCAAGTGGTTCGTGCCCCGTCTTCCTGAGCGAGTCGTTCGTGCCCCATCATCCTGAGCGAGTGGTTCGTGCCCCGTCACCCAGCGATGGTTCGTGCCCCGTCACCCAGCGAGTGGTTCGTGCCCCGTCACCCCGAGCGAGTGGTTCGTGCCCCGTCACCCCGGCGAGTGGTTCGTGCCCCGTCACCCCGAGCGAGTGGTTCGTGCCCCGTCACCCCGAGCGAGTGGTTCATTCCCCATCACCCCGATCGAGTGGTTCATTCGCCATCACCCCGAGCGAGTGGTTCGTGCCCCGTCACTCCGAGCGAGTGGCTCGTGCCCCGTCACCCCGGCGAGTGGTTCGTGCCCCGTCACCCCGAGCGAGTGGTTCGTGCCCCGTCACCCCGAGCGAGTGGTTCGTGCCCCGTCACCCCGAGCGAGTGGTTCGTGCCCCGTCACCCCGGCGAGTGGTTCGTGCCCCGTCACTCCGGCGAGTGGTTCGTGCCCCGTCACCCCAGCGAGTGGTTCGTGCCCCGTCACCCCGAGCGAGTGGTTCGTGCCCCGTCACCCCGAGCGTGTTGTGAAAAAACACCCAATTTCCGAGCCGTTTGTAATATTAACGTGTTTTCTAAATTGCCAAGCGAATTTGTTTTTTTTACCTCCTTCACACACAGATGTTTATAAAGAATAATGTTTGTGAACATGTTCCTCAAACGTCTTGAGAAATACAATGTTGTTTTTGCATGAAAGCTCCTCAAGGTTTCTGGGTTGTACACAGTAAGTAATGTAATTGGTAATCACACTGATAACAACCTGCCGATTCCCCCAAGCACGTACGTGTGTGTACGTGTGTGTGTGTGTGTGTACGTGTGTGTACGTGTGTGTCTGTACGTGTGTGTACGTGTATGTCTGTACGTGTGCGTGTGTGTACGTGTGCGTGTTCCTAAAAAAAAATAACATTCTCTCTGCAAATTGCTAACCTAATCTCTATCTCTATATCTCTATATCTCTATATCTCTATATCTCTACACACAAATCCGTCGGTGTTTGTCTCCAGACATGTCTGGACAGTTCTTCTCTGGACTGTGTTTATGGAATGACTGGTACAAAATGGATTCAGACATTGTTTTGTTTCCATCTTCACGGTTATTCGATGCAGAATCATTTTGAATAAACGGTTTGAATCGTAATTAAAGCACCAACACACGTCTGCCTTCCCTTCCCTTCCCCCACTCCCTCCTCACTCTTTCCCCTCTCCCTCCCACCCCCTTAATATTCCGGTCAGTGAAGCGATGGAGCCCCCCCAGGTCTCAGAATGTGTGTGTGTGTGTGTGTGTGTGTGTGTGTGTGTGTGTGTGTGTGTGTGTGTGTGTGTGTGTGTGTGTGTGTGTGTGTGTGTGTGTGTGTGTGTGTGTGTGTGTGTCCATATGTGGGTTTCAGAATGTGGAATGGAGTCCTCCCAGGGTGAGCTCAATGTATCCCCCTTCATTTTGGTAAGGGGTCACGATTCATGGACCAAGATGTGAAGTTTTCTCTTTTCAAAGTTTTTGTGCCAAGGGATCTCGTCATGATCGTTACTGAGTCCTGGACGGCTTCCAACTGCAGTTATTTTGTAGTGATATTCCCAGGGATGGTTTTTAATATCTGTGAGGTTCTTCTTCATCATTCCCACGAGGTTCTTCTTCATCACTGGTACAACTTTGGCATTCTTCAGCTTCCAGGATCTTTTCACTTCATTCTTGAGGTCTTGGTATTTGATCATTTTTTTTATTTCTGCATCGTTAGTCTAAAATCACCGGTATTAACACCTCAATTAGCAATGCCTTCTTCTCTCTCTTTTTTGTACCAAAGTATGATATCTGGTCGTAATGCTTTGCTTTCGATGTTCACGTTCGATGGGATCATAAGGTCGTACGTGAACGGTACTTCAATGTTTTCAGTCCATGCTTTTGGTTCATTTTCCCACAAATTTTCTGGAACTGGGATATCAAATGTTTTGCAGATGTGCCAGCAGATTACTTTACAAACTTTTTTTTCCTCCTCTCCCCCACCGTTTTCTCTATCACCTCCTCGCTCCCCCTCCTCATGCAATACAGCACTCTCCTACCATGTCTCTCTCTTTCTCCCTCCACCGCCCCCCCCCCACACTTTATTGACCCATCGGCAAAGCGACAGGTTGTATCTGCAAGCATGTATATATTGAAATGAATTTGGGAATTCGATTGCACACAACATACAGGTTCCTTTAGTCAGCTATGTCGATAAGTGCTTGTTCCCGAGATAGCTCACCTTCCATTGTTTAAATGTTTAGAAATCGATTTGATGCGCTGCGGATCGATTTAATAGTTAGGGAGCGAACAATGGAGACGTCCCTCCCCCTCTTCTGCAAAGAGGAAGAAGAGCCCTCCCGTCCTGAATCACGGGACATAAACAACTCCCTCCCACCCGTGGTTGAGCGGGGGATGGATCATGAGGGCATGAGTCACGCCGGGCACGGGGGAGGGGGCGGAGAAGGATAAAGAGGAGATCCTTTCTTTGTTCGGGTTGAGTAGTTCAGCAGGCCGTCGGGTCCTGTTTGGCTTAGGTTAGGGTTGAGGCTTTCGGAAGCTTTTTGCTTCTGCTGAGTGGTTGTTCAGCAGACCTTCGGGTCCTGATTGACTCTGGTTAGGGTTGAAGGCTTTTTGCTTCGGCTGCGGCCTGGCTCGGGAGGAGGCTTTTTGAAGGCTTTCTGCTTTGGTGGTTCAGGGAGCTTCGGCCTCGGCTTGGCTTGGGTGGAGACTATTTGGAGAGCTGCTTTATTTGGAAGAGTTGAGCCGGTTGCTCGACTCGAGCTGCGAGTGGTGGCTTCTTCTTCTTGGTTCGTGGAACTCTTTGTTCTCCATTTGGTTCCTGGCTTGGTGCGACTCGTCGGCCTCTTCTTGGAGGTGGTTCCTCGGGGAAGCGACGGATCGGCGCCTCGTCTCACCAGCACGTGTTGAGAAGCGGGGAGGATTCGCGGGAGCTCGGGAAGGATCGCGGCTCACGGCGATTGGATCCAACTCACTCTCGCTGGAGCCCGGGTCCGAACAACTTGAAGACCACACGAGGTGGAGAGGTTCGAGATAGGCTCTGGGTTTCAGCTCACCTGTCCTCCAAGCTGGAGCTCATTATTAAAGGCCTCAGCCACCATTTCTTGGGTGTGTGTGTGTGTGTGTGCGAACATGTGTCCGTGGGCCTGTCTAATAAGTAGGAAATTGTTAAGTGCTTTGTGTGCTGTTAATGTTTGCATTACATTTCACATAGTCGGTATAGTTCTGCTCTTACGTGCTTCCCGAGTTCCCCATTATTATTAATAAATACCCTAATTGTTAAATGTTTTCAGCTCGTCGCGTCGATTCTTTCATTGACTGAGCATTTCGTGTGTTGGTAGTTAGAAAGCCGTTGGTTTGCCATAAAGGGGGACATTTGGACCGACGGTTCTTGGCGATTAAGCCGCTCGGAATCGCGCACGGGACAGGCTCGCCTCAGCGGCTTGTTCCGTTGAGGGTGGAATACCCCGGTAGTTGGATCACGTGGGTATTTAGGTAAATTGAAGATTGGCAATCGACCCTACCCCAAGTGGTCTGTATATTGGCGTATTTCGGTTCTTATACAAGGACCCGTCGACTCGGACTTATCCGGGCGGCCGATCGATATTCCAGGCGATCGGTTGGGCCGACTCGACTTGTGGCTCCGTTCAGAGCGGTCGGTTTGCGGCCGACCCCGGCACCGTAACAATATATTGCTGCGGGCTAGGGGTCGGTGGTGAGAATGACCACAAGGTGGGGAAAGCTTGTGTCATCTCCCACCAAACTCCCCGGAATTGTAGGCCGTCGCTCGGATAACTCCGTGAGCCGGCGGGTCGTTTAACCAACCGTGGACGCCAATATCTCAACCGCGTAGCGTAGGGTCTATTTGTCTATAACCAATTTACCTCATTAACTTCGCGATTTCGACGACCGGGGAAACCACGCCCTCGGCACGTCTTGCTCAAACCGGGTCACTCCACCGACTACCAACTCTGGTTCGGGTGCATCCGAGCGGAAACTGCCAAAGCCGTGCCGGCTGGAATTAACGGGTTATCGGGGATAAAACCCCGCCTAAACTCAGATCCGAACCATGCTGGACCAATTCAAGAAGGAATGGAAATGAGCTGGGAACATTTCTAACAAGAATTATTTACAGTAAATGAAGACACAAAGCAAGACTTAACGCGAATATGCAAGCAAGGAATATTTACAATGATCCAAAAACACTTATTCAGTTCTACTTGAAGACGGGCCCACACGCAGACACACACACACACAAATGAAAAGAAACACAGTTCTTTATTGGACCCTCGCAGCTGAGGAGAGAGACAAGCTGGGGGTCAGAGTTTGGTTGGGTACCTGGCCGTCGGAGAAAGGGGGTACTCCGTGCTGCGGCACCTGACAATGGTCGCTGGTTTGGTCCCCAGTCACACGTGTGGGACTCGAGGTTCGTGGCGGAGCTCAGGTGGTGAATGGCCGGGGTCCACGGAGGGGGGTCAGGGTCGCTCTTTCCTTCCTTGTCGAGGGCCAGCAGAGACACATTCACCGCCTCGGTGACCTTCTGCTCAACCCTTGTGACAACCACTGTTACCACTCCTTCGTAACAGCAAAAACCCCTTTCGCGACAGCAAAAACCCACAAAAACTCCAACAAAACTCTGCTCTCAGAGAGTGCTCGGGGATTTTTTGGACCTCCCTCAGCGGGGAGGGGCCTTGGTGACCACATCTCGCTGTCCGCCTTTGATTGGACAGGGTCCCACTGCATACCTTTCCCGGGCGGGGCCTTGGCCCCTGCCGGGAAACCCCAGCCACCCCTCCATGTGGCTTCATACTTGACGAATAACAGTATCAATGTTGCGTAGGTTGTCGTGAAAGAGTTGCAACGTTTGTGGGAGCCGAGAAACCGGAACTGCGAGATCTTGCCTTGGCACGTCAGGGTGCGAGAAGGCAGCTGGTTGGTGGTGGATCGTGATGGGCCAAGGGGTCATGCAGATGGGATGGTTGTTCGATGGCTTGTTGGAGGTTTTGTTGGATGTAAAGATTTAATAACCTCACTTAAAAGAAATCGCAACGCATGCCTTTGATTCTCCCACGAGACAAAAAGGAAAGGGGATCTGACTACACACATACTTCATGACATAACTGACTTTTTGGACATCTGTATGTTGAATGCTAATGGTTTCCAGATCTGTAACACTACCCCCCCTCCTTTTTATAGACTCGACCTGAGTCGTTAATTTTTGTGTGGCATGCATGTATACGTTTTCCCCGAGTAAGATTTACCTACGGATCCCTGAGTGCGACATTTTGAATACATGTCCCAAAAATAAATAACCTAGTGCATTGCGAAACTAAACAAGCAGACTCACTCGGACAACTTAACGACATTGCCAGCGCGAAACAAACAACAGGTGGGTTAAAATTATGTAGGGTCCTAATATTTACACTACCATGGCCCAGGACCTATGATTTGAGGAGAGAAAACACAGCAAAGTTAACATTTGTGGGTGAGTGCACAGCAGGTATTGATGGTCAGACGTCTTTAGGGCCTTCAAAGGTCCCTTGATTGTCGTTGAATTCTTCTTTTTTCCCGTTCCTGGCTACTTGAGGCAACTCACCCTAACACGGCAGGCCATTTGAACTGGCCTTTATGCAACAAGATCTCAAGGCTGCTCAATGCAGTCTCTGGTCCATTTGAACTGGCCTTCATGCAACAACAAGAAGATATCCGGGCTGCTCAAATGCAGTCCCCGGGAATGCGTCTGCCTGCAGGGCAGTCCTTGCAAAACACTTTCAGAGGTGGTCCTGGAGCACATGTTGAAGGTTGTGACACGGGAATGCAAACAAAGGCATGGGTGGGTATGGAGGCAAGGCAAAGCATGGCATGGCAAACGCAGACGAGGCAAGATGCAGTACAACAGGAGGTCAGCGCACGAAGCTGGCCAGCCTCGGTCTGGTCTCGTGAGGTCGTGGAGGGAGTGCGGTGGCGCCGGCCGGTCTGAAAATGGTCTCAGACCTACCCTACAGTCTCCTCTCAACTTATCGCCTTCGCCTGTTCTTGTTCCTAACCACCCCCATTAGCTTGCAACAAAAAAACGACATTTAGACTTTTTTATTTTAATTTTTTTAAATAATTACGTGTGTCCCTTACCCCTTTATTGTCTTTGTCTGGCTCACCTGTCCAAACTGTCTATGCTCAATCCCTAAGATCGTTTTTGAGGGGATTGAGGAAAAAACTAGTGAATTTGTCTCGAGGCCCAATGCAGCCTCATAATAACTCCCCCAGATTTCAGCAATTTCCTATTATATGATGAGTCCAGCGGCCTACAGACAGCGAAGGGATGGATGGTGTGAAGGGGTACACGTTTCCTATCTATCCTGGCATTTAATAAACGTTAATCTATCCCTGGGGCTATTCAACACGCCTGTCTCTTTAAACTATCGGTTCTAGCAACTATGATTCCCGTTGCTTGTGTTGGTGTTAGTTATTAATTTGGGCCCGGCCCACAAATTTTCTGTCGTGCTCTTGCACAATTTCGTGGCTGGGCAGCGTGGCTCCATTGGCAGGATACCCATCTGCCGAACTCGAACTACGGCACCCCCGGGTCACTGAGGCCGTCTCCGAGCCTACCCACTCCGTATGAACGTGGGGAATGCCCCTGGCAGTGTCCCCTTCGATGCCCACGTGGCATTTTGGTGCTCCGGGTCCCGTTTCCGTGGGCTGCTCATGCCCATTACACTAACTCGGTCCCTTGGACCCATGGCCTACTCTGGCCGACTACTCCGGTGCCCAGGGGGCCCTCTACTCAGGGCGCACATTTCAGCAGCCACGCTCCCAGCTGGTCAATAGACTCCTGCACCCAACAAAAAGGTTTCGTGCCTTCATCCAACACCAACAACAAAACGACATCCGATTGGTTAATTTAACAAAACCACTAACTAGCATTACACTAACCCAGGGTTCCATGAGGTGGGATTCACTCGTCCCCCCCAATCATTCATTCGCACAATGCATTCCACATTCACTCCACTCACACTCGGGCCTGCTGACCCACATTCATTCATTGTTTCTTTCTTCTCTTTATTTTTGTTTTTCACAACACACTCAAACAACTACATCCCCCGAACTAATTTGTGCTCCCCGTCATCCCTGATCCTAATGCACGTTCCATTTAATCTACGTAGCTAATCTACGTCCCCACTACGCGTTCCATGTCTCCAATCCAATCGAAATTCTCAACTAAATTCCCACCAACTCGTCCCACCGGGTCCCATGGAGAACTGCTCATGCCCCATGAGGCCGGTCCAACTCACGCTCCTTTGCCCACGACGAGGATGTTCGCTACATCCTGGCTGGGGATCGGGTACTCGTGCAAAGGCTCGGTAGGCCTTGCATCGCCAGAGCGGCGGTTTACAACTCGCTCGTCCCCTTCGTTCAGGCGATAATTGGAAGCGTAACGTCACCCCGTCCATCGCATTACACGTCCGCTTCCGAGCCATCCACCATGTGAGCCGTGCGTTTCTCACCTGGCCTTCGTGCTGCGCGATCCCTGCCGCCGTCACTCGCACACGGGCCCGGCGGCGTCGTCGGGACTCGTCCACCAATGCCTCTTGCGCCGTGCAGCCTCGCACACGTGATCACATGGGGTCACGTGCTTTCCAAATTCACAGCATTGCCGCCATTTTCGCCGTCCACGTGGTAGTTTCGTACCAATCACGGAGTCGTGCGCGCTTGGACCGTTCACAAAACACGGAACGGACCTCGCATGCAGCGGCCCGCGGAGCCAGCGTGTCTCCAAAAGAACCCCGTCCATTACACGACCCACGTCTCCCGTCTGTGTCGGTCCGTGTCCCATTTCCTCGCATTCAATGTCATTTGCATTCTGCACACACTCTGGGACATTCACATCGGGGGCTCGTGTTTGCCCAAAAGATCCCGGGGTTTCTATCCCCCCAAGCTCGTCATGTGCTCATTCGCACCATGCACCCGCTCAACCTCGCACGGCCTTACCGGACTCACCTCGTCACGGCTTTCCACGAGGGAGCACACCGTCTCCCTTTGTTCCTGTGGGAGGTTAATCTGACCCTCGAATTGGGTCCCAGTACATTCCCCAAGCTCAACCCCAATGTCCCCTTCGAGTTCTATGTGTGTGTGTGCCCCTCTTTAGTTTCGTGGAATTCGTGGTGAGTTGCCTCAAGTAGCCAGGAACGGGAAAAAAGAAGAATTCAACGACAATCAAGGGACCTTTGAAGGCCCTAAAGACGTCTGACCATCAATACCTGCTGTGCACTCACCCACAAATGTTAACTTTGCTGTGTTTTCTCTCCTCAAATCATAGGTCCTGGGCCATGGTAGTGTAAATATTAGGACCCTACATAATTTTAACCCACCTGTTGTTTGTTTTGCGCTGGCAATGTCGCTGAGTTGTCCGAGTGAGTCTGCTAGTTTAATTACGCAATGCACTAGGTTATTTATTTTTGGGACATGTATTCAAAATGTCGCACTCAGGGATCCGTAGGTAAATCTTACTTGGGGAAAACGTATACATGCATGCCACACAAAAATTAACGACTCAGGTCGAGTCTGTAAAAAGGAGGGGGGGTAGTGTTACAGATCTGGAAACCATTAGCATTCAACATACAGATGTCCAAAAAGTCAGTTATGTCGTGAAGTATGTGTGTAGTCAGATCCCCTTTCCTTTTTGTCTAGTGGGAGAATCAAAGGCGTGCGTTGCGATTTCTTTTAAGTGAGGTTATTAAATCTTTACATCCAACAAGCCATCGAATAACCATCCCATCTGCATGACCCCTCGGCCCATCACGATCCACCACCAACCAGCTGCCTTCTCGCACCCTGACGTGCCAAGGCAAGATCTCGCGGTTCCGGTTTCTCTGCTCCCACAAACGTTGCAACTCTTTCACGACAACCTACGCAACATTGATACTGTTATTCGTCAAGTATGAAGCCACATGGAGGGGTGGCTGGGGTTTCCCGGCAGGGGCCAAGGCCCCGCCCGGGAAAGGTATGCAGTGGGACCCTGTCCAATCAAAGGCGGACAGCGAGATGTGGTCACCAAGGCCCCTCCCCGCTGAGGGAGGTCCAAAAAATCCCCGAGCACTCTCTGAGAGCAGAGTTTTGTTGGAGTTTTTGTGGGTTTTTGCTGTCGCGAAAGGGGTTTTTGCTGTTACGAAGGAGTGCTAACAGTGGTTGTCACGAGGGTTGAGCAGAAGGTCACCGAGGCGGTGAATGTGTCTCTGCTGGCCCTCGACAAGGAAGGAAAGAGCGACCCCGACCCCCCTCCGTGGACCCCGGCCATTCACCACCTGAGCTCCGCCACGAACCTCGAGTCCCACACGTCTGACTGGGGACCAAACCAGCGACCATTGTCAGGTGCCGCAGCACGGAGTACCCCCTTTCTCCGACGGCCAGGTACCCAACCAAACTCTGACCCCCAGCTTGTCTCTCTCCTCAGCTGCGAGGGTCCAATAAAGAACTGTGTTTCTTTTCATTTGTGTGTGTGTCTGCGTGTGGGCCCGTCTTCAAGTAGAATTGAATAAGTGTTTTTGGATCATTGTAAATATTCCTTGCTTGCATATTCGCATTAAGTCTTGCTTTGTGTCTTCATTTACTGTAAATAATTCTTGTTAGAAATGTTCCCAGTTCATTTCCATCCCTTCTTGAATTGGTCCACATGGTTCGGATTTGAGTTTAGGCGGGGTTTTATCCCCGATGACCCGTTAATTCCAGCCGGCACGGCTTTGGCAGTTTCCGCTCGGATGCACCCGAACCAGAGTTGGTAGTCGGTAGAGTGACCCGGTTTGAGCAAGACGTGCCAAGGGCGTGGTTTCCCCGGTGGTTAAACCGTGTGGTTAATCAGGTAACCTGATTCTCGACAGGAGGACCCTAGGTCACACGGTTGAGTTATTGGCGTCCACGATCGGTTAAGCGACCCGCCGCATCACGGAATTATCTGTGAGCGATGGCCTGCAAATCCGGGGAGTCTGGTGGGAATCGACGTCGCTTTCCCCCAACTTGTGATCTTCTCACCCGACTCCGCTGGTCCGCAACAATACATATCCACATAGTCGCTTCACTGATGGGAATACTCAAGGTGGGGGGGTGGGTGTGTGGAGAGAGAGAAAAAGAGAAAGAGAAAGAGAAAGAGAAAGAGAAAGAGAAAGAGAAAGAGAAAGAGAAAGAGAAAGAGAAAGAGAAAGAGAAAGAGAAAGAGAAAGAGAAAGAGAAAGAGAAAGAGAAAGAGAAAGAGAAAGAGAAAGAGAAAGAGAAAGAGAAAGAGAAAGAGAAAGAGAAAGACAAAGAGAAAGAAAAAGAGGAGAGAGAGAGAGAGAGGGAGAGAGAGAAAGAGAAAGAGAAAGAGAAAGAGGAGAGAGAGAGAGAGAGAGAGAGAGAATGAATATGATATGATGTATTATGAAAACACGCACACACACAACATTAGTGCTTGGCCGATATCGGCAATTTTTCAGGAATCGGCTGATTGGACTTCGTGTGATTGCAGACAACAGTACGTACTGTATACAACCCAAAAACCTTGAGTAGCTTTCACCCTTGTCCTTGTTTTGGGGGAATTTCAATAAACAAATTCAAAAAACGACGTTACATTATAGACGTTTCAGGGAGATGTGCAGAAACATTATCATCCAATCAATATTATCAATAAACCAATCGTCATGTGAGGGGTAGAAAAAAATGTGGCTCTTTAATTTAGAAAACGTTAATTTATGGCAAACCGCTCAGAAATGGAGTGTTATCAAATACATTTTGCTTTGAAACTCACAAAGAGAAACCAAATGACCTTTGTAAATCATGTACCTCCACCTTGTAGCAACTGCCGACTGGCCATCCCGATCAGGACACGAACCGTGCAGCTGTAGACTATGGGGTGCTTGGTAAGTGGCTTAAGCACTTAAGCAAGCACTCCAATTAAATGGTTGACAAGGAACGGCTGGCCAGGCTGTGCCTGCATACTATAAGGGATCCCTTAACTTTAAATTGGGTCTTCACTACACACGCAGCAGTTAAATAAATTAAATGAATTCGTTCAAATAATGACCATGTACAAAAGAGTTGTTCAATGTGGAACAACCCTGGAGACATCGCAAAGTTTAATCACCTGTGAAATTAGCATTGCAGATAATTCACCATGTTGCCTGCTCTTCTGTGCACGCGTCACGTGGTACATCGTTCACTTTTAAAACTTCAGTTTTTTTTTTTTTACCAGATTTGCTTTGATTCCCTGTGGAGCGCCTCGCAAAACCTCCGAAAATATAGACACAGATCTGGCAGATGCTATGGATCGGCAGTCCCTCTGGGGGACAGGGCACAAGGTCTCGCAGTGAATGCATTAAATGACACAACTCAATGAAGCTGGTAAATTGTCACGTTCTTCAATCTTTTGTTCACTGAATATAATTATCCAAACAGGAGAAAAACACAAGTTTTATGATTTGGAAATTTCACATTTTCTTGTTTATGTATGGAGAGGGAGGGAACATGGCCTTGCTTGCTTAAAGTAAATAGGTATATCGGCTTAGTTATAAGACTTGTTATTTCTTTAAATTATCAGATTTCACTCCAGATTTAGACACTAATTCAATCCGGACGATATCCGATCCTCAAAACCGAAATAATATTTTGATGACATACTTTAATTAGTCCATGAGAGTAGATCGTGGAAAATCACATCATATAATGCATGAAATCGCTTCAAACTCCAAATTTGAAAACTATAGTACTTACAAAAGCGACGTACACAACGATTCGTAGCTATGATGAACAGGTATTCGACATGAGTGAGGATGGTGGAAAAAAAAAAAACTATCGTTAAGAAATCGCTGAGGCCTGTTCCAAGTCAAGGCATGGTTGAGCAGGCCAAAGAACATGGCGGCTTCAGATCCCAGCAAAGTTACCTAGGATACGCCTGATAAAGGATACTATTAAATAAGGCTGTTAATTATCTTCAACAGGGGTGTTTTAATTAACCCAAACACCCAATTTTCACTGTTCTACTTCCTTGCAGTTCCCTTAGTGTACATGCAAAGTTTCAGTCTGTGAGGTTTTATGGTTTTGGAGTTATGGAGGAAAGACACTGACACACACACACACACACACACACACACATACACACACATACACACACATACACACACACACACACACACACACACACACACACACACACACACACACACACACACACACATACACACACATACACACACATACACACACTGAAGCCTTGGAATATGTCTTTGAACTTCAGTTCCACCCTGACTACATGTACGTCTATGAATTACGTCCTATTCAAACGTACCTTTTAAACCTTTTGATCCTTTACACTGCTGATACCTCTTAGACCTTTGAAGACCCTTTAGACACTGTTAGACATTTACATCCTTTAGACCCCTTAGATTCCTCTTCACCTTTGGAACAAGCTATTCCTCTAGCATTTGGGCAAATGTCAAATACTGCACTGAAAAAAATAATATTGTTACGGATTTCAGAATCGGTTCTGATGAATGCATCCACACATCCAGGTCCTCAGACAGTTATTTCCTTCAATGCATGTTCAGATTAGCCCCATCCCCATGTCTAATGGGATCATAAATGTGATGCGTTGAGAAGGGTAAAGGAAAGATCC
Source organism: Eptatretus burgeri (assembly GCF_056783735.1). NCBI lineage: Eukaryota > Metazoa > Chordata > Myxini > Myxiniformes > Myxinidae > Eptatretus > Eptatretus burgeri. The sequence goes on from NC_140973.1 coordinate 942,478, forward strand.
CCTCTCTTATGGGAAGCTTTTTTTCTTTACGACAGACATGTTCACACATATTTCTTTCACGAGCTCTGAAACCACCCTCATTGTTCCTCAGCGGCAATCTTTCATGAGTTCCACCGCCCGCCTTTTTGGGGAGCGCATGGTCATCATGGTAACCACGCGATAGTGGGGCGGGGTGAGCTTGGGGCGGACGGCACCCCGCGGTGACGGCCCGGGGATATAGAAATGAGCGAGAGGTACATTCTGACAAGAAAAAGTGTGAAGAGAAAAGCGTGAAGAGAAAAGCGTGAAGAGAAAATCGTGAGGAGAAAAAGCGAAAGAGGAAAAAGAAAAAGCGAAAGGAGAGAGGAGAAAATGAAGAGCGAGAGAAGCGAGCAAGAAGCGGGTGTCTGACCAGCGCCGACAAAATAATTCGTCCTTCCCAGTGCTTGGGCAAGCGTGCGTGTGGTGCGCATGTGGGTGTTTGACCAGCGCCGTGATAATTCGTCCTTCCCAGTGCTTTGGCAAGCGAGCGTGTGGTGCGCGTGTGGGTGTGAGCAGCGCCGCCAACAAGTGAGGCACGGGTCCGTCAACAACACCAGGGTCTAAACCCGCGACGGACGATCTCGGTGCCCTCCAGACTTCGACTGGCGTTCAAGGCTGCCCCACGAGAGGGTGCACGGCAAAGCTGGGTTCTGGCGACGGACGTGACACGCACGCATGCATTTCAGGACGTTTCCGCTTCACGGACGACTTTCTGGTGAGCGAGACGATTCTCCCCCTCCCCTCCCTCTGAATGATCTGCTGGGTACCCTTGTCTGTGTTTAGCTGTAAGCAAGTCAACCCCCGATAAGCATCTGCTCTTTGTCTCTTTCCTGGCATTTTGATTGATTTTGCTTTGAAATTCGTTCTTTATTTACCTCAGCAAATAAAAAGCTCTTTTTATTTATTTACTTTATTATTAATAAATTATGTCGATTTCCAACCTGTCCGTGTTTGTCCTTTCCTTCTATTGGTCTGGCATTGTTCGAACTGAGATAGACTGGGAGCTTGGTAACTTGCAGCTAACAGCTTGGTAATCACCACAGATTTGACCAAAAATCGTCGGCACGAACCAGCGGTTAAAATGCTCGGCCGCCCTAATTAAAATCTTATCGAGATAACATTGGTGCTTTGCCGAGGGCGCGCTTCCCGCTCAGGTAACCACGTGACCTCTAAATGGAATAATTAGATGGTGGACATTGGAACTCGTGGTTGACTGGGTGGCGTTCGTGGTTTTAAAACAACTCGCCGTACCACAACGTTAATTGTGAGCGGTGGCCCCAGGTCTGGCTCTACCGAGGACAACCGGGGATTAATCCCCCTGAGTGACAAGGTGGGTTCTCAGTACCCGTGACCGCAACAATATTAAAAATCTGCATCCAAACCCTTTACCCCACAAGATAATTTGTACTTGGTTATTCTAAACAATGTTCATGTTATTCCTGACATAAATCATTTCGTTTCTTGTCTTCTGACCTTTGAACTGCACACACCAAGCTGGATTGAAGTTGATGATGTAGAACTGTCAAATTCTTTGTGGGTGTTTCTTGTGGATACATTCCCAGGAGAAACGTCAGACATTGAGGTCGCAACCAGGAGCATGAGGCCCGAGCTGTCCATGGTGACCATGTCTGAAGATAACGATGACGCATCAACAGCAACGGAAAGATCAGGGGGTACCAGAGGAAGGTCATCGGTCACACACGAAGAGGTTAGATGTTCAACAGTTTCCAAAGGGTCACCAGGTTGAAGGGCAGAAAGCGGCACGAGGCAGCCAAAACTCTCCAAGTGAGCTAACTGGGCTGCCGTGGGGTTGAAAAGCACAAGGAACGGTCAACGGTCAAATCACTATTCGACCAAACTGGTTGAAGGACGCTCATCAGCAGTGGCTAAAAATTGAAACCGAATCAAAGGTATCAGAGTGGGAATTTTAGTTAATCACAACTCAAGTTTATAAAGCCTCAATCCATTCACATAAATCTGTTGAAGAAATTTCAGTTTTAAAGCTCGTGGCTGGTCAGGCCAAATGAAAACAAACATAATGATCAAAAGTTGGAAACACCACACATTAAATATCACAATTAGGCATAAAACCGCATATAGACCTCAATTGACTAACTACCTGTGATCAAACCATCTTCTCTCCCAACTTCCTGAAATTAAAACAATCTTCATGGGATCTACGGTTTTTAAAACACTCTTCAGGCTGCATCATTATGTGTCCATAATAAATACTGCCTCTACCTAAAGGTCACCATTTAAATAGCATGCAGGTATGGGTAAGCAGTGCAAACAATGTACAATTTAACTATTTTGCACCTCAATCCACAAACTCCCTCTTCCTACATGACAGTTGCTTTGTTTAAATGCCATACTTACACTTGCAGTGCCATCGTCACATGCCATATAGTCAATGACATTGGGAAAAATAAAAAGAGCAATCAGAGATTACAGACCCTCGCCAGGACTTGTTTTGTACGGTGTTTGTGTAGTTTTGTGTGGTGTTTGTGTGCTGATGTTACAATATTAATAAGACATAATTAGAACTACAACTTTATAACTGCTGGCTGTGATGACCGGGTACCAAGACGTCACGCTTTGATGCAATTTCGCTTTAATTGGACACCTGACACTGACCCATGACTTTTCTTTTTTAATCATTATTCAATTTAATTTTGAATGGGATTAAATAAATCCAATTCAAATCAAATGGAAGACCAAATCGGTACAAGTCCTGCATTCGAGTCATCAGGAAGAACCCAACCAAGCAAAAAGCAAAGATGAAGTCATCAGGAGGAATCTGGATAGGATTCGGGTTTCAGCTGCTTCTCCTCTACTCTCAAACCCATCCAGGCACAGCCAAGTGAGCCTCATACAAAAAAAAACAACAAAAAAAAAACATCAAAAAATATTAAATAATTCTTGCTACCAGACCATGTGTCCGACCGCTCAAGTTCAAATGTAAAACATGTATTCCCCATCACTACTAGATTACAACTATGAAGTTTCACATCGATTGATTAAGAAAACAATTATTTAATATTTTCTTAAATCATTTTTTAAAATCTTAAATCCAAAGAATCTTAAATCCATTTTCTTAAATCCAAAGAAAACATTATTTAGTATTTTCTTAAATCCAATATGGCTGCCAAACCATGTAATCCATCAATCATTCCTTAACAACCTTGGACACACATGCATTGGGGAACATTTGTGTGAAGTTTCCCCTTGATCTGTCCAGCCATTCTGGAGAAGATTTTTTATATGTTATGGAGTAAATCCAACATGCTGCCAAACCATGTGACCTATGGCATCATAATTATCATAAAAACATTCAACATGAGCAGTTTCACCATGAAAGTCAAAAATTTCGTCTCAATTCGACAAGCGGTTGCAGATAAAAACACGAAAGTTCTGTGCGGACAGACAGACAAACAAACAAACGGACCCGAATGCAATGCCCTCTCCTTCGGCGAGGGAAAAAAGCAAGTGAAGCAGCAGGCTTTCACAAATGAAAACAGTAAAATAATGTTACACCTTAGCGCTATACGTTAGATGATAACTCAGGTGCAAAATACTTACCTTTGAGTCGTCTCATCTGGGTTTGATTGCCCACTCTACTATGAACTATCATCTTGGGGTTTTGCATGTACGGTTGCAACAATAAGTATGCAGTTCTTTGAGGGCTGATAAGCCGGCTGTGCCATTCACCGGTACAAATGAAAGAACCCACATGCCTTTTTAATAAAAAAAAAATGAGAAAAGAAAGCCATTTCGGCTGATGAGACAATTAAATATGTAGATTCTTCATTCTGCAGGAAGGATCATAGACATGTAATTCTATGTAGTTTTGAAGGAGCGGGAGTCAGGGACATTGAAGGAAGGGTAAACTATGTTGTGTCGGGTCACGGCAGGAAGAAGTTGGTTGTGGTACACCAAGGTGAGAATGATTCAGGGAAAGTTTACTCAGAGGTTTTGAAAAATAGAAACAGGATATTGGGTATGAAGCTGAAAGCAAAGGGTTGTGAGGTCGTTTTCTGGGATTCTCCCAAGATTAGGAAACAATATAGAAATTATGAGCAGAGCAATACACGTCAACCAATGGCTGGAAGAATGGCGTAGGAAGGAAGGTTTTGCATTCAGGAAGCAGTGGGAATCATTTAGGGGACAAAGGGAGTGTTTCCGGAATGATGTCCGTATATTAAATAGAAAGGGGGCAGCAAGGTTTGCAGTGGGAATTGAGGCTTTTCTTTAGGTCAGCGCAGGGTGGGGAAGCTATAAAGGAAGGAACCAGGCAGGAAAATAGAATTTCAGGAAGGGAAAAGTTAAATATATTCTATACCAATGTCAGGAGTTTGAATCATAAGATGGAAGAGCTTGAAGCCAAAATAGATAGCGAGGAGTACGACATAGTTGCAGTGAGTGAGACATGGTTTAAGGAGGAGAGTAACTGGAGGACAGGATTCGAAGGCTACAAGGTGTATCGGTGTGATAGGAAGGAGAGAATAGGAGGAGGAGTATCAATCTCGGTAAAGGACAGCATTGCATCAAGAGAAAGGGGTGACATTAAGGAAGGAATAAATGTTGAGGATTCTGTGTGGGTCGAGATTAGAGATTGTAAAAACAGTAAGACACTGGTGGGATGCTTTTATAGGGCTCTGGGTGTGAAGGAAGAGGAGGAAGGAGGAGTACATGAAGAATTCAAAAGGGCAGGTGGTGAGGGAAGAGTATTTATTATGGGGGATTTTAACTTGCCAGAGATAGATTGGGTCCAGGAACAGGGAAAGGGCAGAGTGGATGAGGATTTCCTAGTTTTAGTCCAGGATTGCTTTTTAACCCAGTTTGTAGATAAGCCCACGAGGGGGAGTGCAGTGTTAGACCTCATTTTAACTAACGATCCCAATATGGTGGAGGAGGTGGAGGTAAGGGAGCATTTAGAAACAAGTGACCATAACATTGTGTGTACAAAGACTCTGTTAAGGGTTACAGTTCAGGATAGTAGGGTAAGGCTATTGGATTTCAGGAAGGCAAACCTTGATGGTATGAGGAGAGAGTTGGGTGATGTAGATTGGGAGACTCTAACAACAGGACAATTAGCATCAGAAAAATAGGAAACCTTCAAGGATCAAATGTGTAGAGTGCAGAGTAAGTACATTCCAATGAGGTGTAAAACTGGAAGTAGAAAGAGACCAGGGTGGTTGAGTCGTGAGATAAGAAACACTATTTAGGAGAAGCAGAAGGTATTCATTAGGAATAAAATAACAGGACTGGAGGTAGATTTATATCACTATCGAAGTAAACAGAGGCAAGTTAAGAAAATAACTCGGCAAGCCAAAAGAGGGGATGAGAAGGATGTGGCTAAGAATATTAAACATAACTGGAACTAAGTTGGCGATGGCACACCATCGCATATTCCCACGCGCACTGCTTTGTCCCATTAACGCCAGGTGAAATTTTATTGATTTAAAAAGCAATAAGACAATTATTTTTTTAATCGACCCCCATGACCCCAACCCCTTTGGCCCGGCCCCTAGGGGTCATATCAAAAATCCGAAAGTGTTGTGCACTTCCCCATACATATATCGACTGTCCCAAAGTTTCAAGTTCCTATTTCAAATGGTGTAGGAGGAGTTACAGGGTAAGACAGACGAACGTACGGACGGACGGACGGACGGCCGGTGGAGACAATCACAATATTCCCGCTTTTCTTCAAAAGCACGGGAATAATAACAAGGCTTTAAGTACATCAGGGGAAAAGAACAGGTTAGGAGCAGTGTGGGCCCATTGAGGAATAGCACCAGGAGAGTGGTTAGTGAGGAAGGTGAGATGGCAGGCTTATTAAACAGGTACTTTTCTTCAACTTTTACACAAAAACAGTCAGGAGAATTGCCAATAGCTGAGAGTATCTATCAAGGAGGTGAGGAAGGGCTTTTACAGAAGATCCAGGTTGGAGTGGAGGAAGTAAAGGAACAGCTCGGTAATCTAAGAGTAGATAAGGCTCCAGATAATATGCAACCGAGAGTATTAATGGAGGTGCTGAGCAGGTAAGCGAGATGTTAACGGATATTCTCAATAGTTCCCTGGTGTCAGGACAGGTTCCGGAGGATTGGAGAGTAGTAAATGTAACACCATTATTACCCTGCGCTCGCGAATAATATTTTAACTTCATTAAAATGCTGCAGTTGAGAGGATTCCCTTGTAATCATAATTACCCATGTATTCTGTTTCTGTAAAACATACATACATCTGCCTTCAGTTGATATTGATTTGTGATGTTGACGTCATTTTTGATTAAATCTATGTAATAACCTGGAAATGATGCAAAAGTTCCAGGAAGACTGAAGTACATCAATTCAGACATGATGAAACATAACTTTAGATATTTCTTAATTAGTTCACAAATTTAATGAATATAATGCATGGCTTTTTGTGTGGATGCATTGTAGGAGCTGCCGAGGTCCTGTGAGCAGTGCCAGTCAATATAATGTTGTTCTTTATGAACACTGAGAATGTGCCGAAGTAATGATTCACTCCCTTGATCTGAGTAACTGTACCTTCAAACCCTGTGGAACCTCAAAGGGGCTGTTGTGCTCTTTCCTGATTGGCTGTACTTGAACCTTGCCTACATTGTTAACTCCGCCGCCGAAGGTGAAGGAGGTTATGTTTCACCCCTTTCTGTCTGTTTGTATACAGGATGTCTCAAAAAATGTGGATGAAACTTGGTGGACAGGTTGGGTGTGTCGCAAGGACAAACTGATTTGATTTCTGTCAAGATCATAATTTGGATCTAAAAACGAAATTTAATTTTTCAATGATTCTTCACCATTGATAGACAGGGCTAAAAACGATATAGTACTGTAGAGCATGATATTTCAAAAATGTACTGGGTCCGATATGTTCTCGTGGATCAGGCATTACCTAGCGGAGGTATACGCTCTACCGAGTGCCCGTCTAGTTAACCTCCGCCATCGAAGATGGACGGAGGTTACTGTTTTCACCACTGTCTGTTTGTTTGTTTGTTTGTGAACAGTATTACAGAAAAACTCCTCGACGGATTTCGCCGAAACTTGGTGGGGGGATTAGGTATGGTCCAAGGATCATGCCATTAGTTTTTGGACTTGGACCAAAGTCCAATATGGCCGCTATTTTGAAAAAATATTTGAATTTTTTGTTTTTGCATTTCTACATGTTTTAAGTGATTTCGAACCCCCCCCCCCCACAAAAAAAATTGTTAGAGAAAAAAAAAATTTGCAACTTTTTTTTCAAAAAAAATTTCGATTTTTTTTTGCATTTCTACATGTTATGAGTGATTTCCAACAAAAAAAACATGCCAAGATTATAATTGCAGCTGATTTTGGAACTTCAGGTGGATATACCCACATAAAATCAATTTCTGTCTCAAGGAATCCAGTTATGACGAATGTATTGAGTATGTAAAAGTTAAAAGTAAAAGGGAAAGTGGCAAACTATAACTCTGTGGGCACTGTTGACGTCAAATTGAATGAATAGGATATCAGGTTCACTTGAGTGACCTCGTAGTATTGGTGGCGGAGGTTTTGCACTCTACCGAGTACTCCCCCTCTAGTTAACCTCCGCCATCTTCGTCGATGGATGGAGGTTACTGTTTTCACCCCTTTCTGTTTGTTTGTTTGTGAACAGTATTACGGAAAAACTCCTCGACGGATTTCGACGAAACTTGGTGGGGGGGGTAAGGTATGGTCCAAGGATCATGCCATTAAATTTTGGACTTGGTCCCCCCCCGCCCCCCAAAAAAGAAATTGTTAGAGAAATATTTTTTTTGCATTTCTACATGTTTTAAGTGATTTCCAACCCCCCCCCCCCAAATTTTTTTTTACCCCTCCCCCCCCAAAAAAATAGGAAATTTTTTTTTTGCATTTCTACATGTTTTAAGTGATTTCCAACCCTCCCAAAAATTGTTACCCCCCCCCAAAAAAAATTGTTGGAGAATTTTTTTTTTTGCATTTCTACATGTTTTAAGTGATTTCCAACCCCCCCCCAAAAAAAATTGTTTGAGAAAAATTTTTTTTGCATTTTTACATGTTTTAAGTGATTTCCAACCCCCCCCAAAAAATTGTTACCCCCCAAAAAAAAGAAAAAAATGTTTTTTTGCATTTCTACATGTTTTAAGTGATTTCCAACCCCCCCACAAAAAATTGATAGAGAAAAAAAAAAATTTGCAACTTTTTTTTCCAACAAAATTTCGATTTTTTTTGAATTTTTAAATGTTTTAAGTGATTTCCAACCCCCCCCCCCCAAAAAAAAAAAATGTTGGAGAAAAGAACTATAACTGTCAGCACTGTTGACATCATATTTAATGAATAAGATATAAGGTTCACTTGAGTGACCTTGCAGTATTGGCGGCGGAGGTTTTGCACTCTACCGAGTGCTCCCCCTCGAGTTTAGACTGTTTCACTCCTTTCCCAGTAGCAGAAAGCAGTTATTATGATTTCCAACTATGGGAATAGTTACTCTTTCGCAGATAAAAAGCTATTTCTCCTTTATCCTGCTTGTTCAATCATTTCCCCCACTCATCCTTGTTTCATATATATCGGACTTGCATTAGTGTGGTTTTTTTTGAGAATTTCATTGCTGGGTTTTTCTCCTGTATGTGCACGTATGGAGTTATTAAACATTCTACTTTGTATGCTGAACCATCGTGGAAATTGAATTCTTTTCCACCTCAGGGATCAGTACTCAGACCATTACTATTCATTATTTACATTAATGATTTGAATAATGGGGGAAAGAGTAAGCTTTCCAAATTTGCAGACGACATAAAGGTTGGAGGTAAGGTGGATAGCGGAGGGGGGTGGTGATCAGATTCAGGAAAGTATTGATACTCGTATGGATTGGGCAAAAAGATCGGCAGATGTAATTTAACCTGAGCAAGTGTAAGGTGCTGGGGATGGGAAAGAACAATGAAAATGGAGATTACAGGATGTAAGGGGTAATTTTGGAGTGTGTCACACAGAAGGATCTGGGGGTGGTGATAGATACAGGAGGTAAGCAGGCAGTACAATGCCAGGTAGCTGGAGGTAAAGTAAAGAGGGTTTTAGGTTGTATTCAGAGGGGAATCATTTATAAAACAAAAGAGGTGGTGTTAACATTGTGTAGGAATTTAGTGAGGGCCTCATCTAGAATAGTGTGTGCACTTTTGGTCACAACTTAGGAAGGACATAGATGCCATAGAGAGGGTTCAGCAGTGGGGCTACTAGATTGATTCCGGGCCTAGCTAGACTCAGCTATGAGGAGTGGCTGAAGGAGACAGGGCTTTATACACTAGAAAGGAGTTGATTACGAGGAGATATGATAGAGATGTTTAAGATAATGAAAGGTGGAGATAAAATAAGTGAAGATTAATTATTCAACAGAGTAGACGGTGATAGAACCAGGGGCCAAAGCCTGAGAGTAAAGAAGAGGAGAGTTAAGATGGTAGTAAGGTAAGGGACTTTCACTCAGAGAGTAGTTAATGCATGGAATGGTCTCCCTGGAAAGCTATTGGCAGCAGAAACAGGAGATAAGTATAAATTAGAATCAGATAGGTACCTGGAAGTTATGGAGATAGAGGGGTATAGGGATGTTGTCAGGACCTTTTAGGTAGTTTGAGTATTAATGGGTGATTGTGTAAGGAGTGCTGTTGGTGGGGGTCTTGTCAAGGGGGGTTGTGTAGTTGATGCGTGTGTTTTTAATCAAGCCCACGCCCCTCCCCTGGGGGGAAAATATATTTACATATATAATAAAAAAAATACAAAAACTTAAAAAAACTAGAGGGGAAGCACTCGGTAGAGTACAAAACCTCCGCCGCCAATACTGCTGGCTCACTTAAATGAACCTGATATCCTATTCATTGTAGGTCAAAACGGATCAGACTCTACAGAACCACGATTGAATAAGCTAAACGAGATCGACGCGCATGGAGAAATGCCCAAAAAAAAAAAATCGAAATTTTTTTGAAAAAAAAAGGTGCAAATTTTTTTTTTTTCTCTAACAAATTTTTTTGGGGGGGGTTGGAAATCACTTAAAACATGTAGAAATGCAAAAACAAAAATTCAAATATTTTTCAAATAAAATCGAAATTTTTTTTTTAAAAAGTTGCAAAATTTCCTTTTTTTCTCTCTCTAACAATTTTTTTTTTTGGTTGGAAATCACTTAAAACATGTAGAAATGCAAAAACAAAAATTCAAATATTTTTTCAAAATGGCCGCATTAGCGGCCATATTGGACTTTGGATCACGTCCAAAATCTAATGGCATGATCCTTGGACCATACCTAATCCCCCCACCAAGTTTCGTCGAAATTCGTCCAGGAGTTTTTCCGTAATACTGTTCACAAACAAACAAACAAACAGACAGGGGTGAAAACAGTAACCTCCGTCCATCTTCGATGGCAGAGGTTAAAAATAAAAATAAAAAACCCACAAACACACTATTTTTAAAAAAAATAAACAAAAAAAACTTTTGGCATTTTCTTCTTTGGATCTTGTGTTGATAAATTGTTTCTGGTGTTGATGTGGTACAGGCATGATGGGCTGAATGGCGGCTTCAACCTGCGTCTCATTTCCTTGGGTGTTGGATACGATGCAATGGCACAACCTCTCTAAAATTAGTTCTCAGCCATGGAAATGATGTTATTAACGCCCTGAAATACTCGATATGGAGTATACACAAGACATACATCGTGCTGTGCAAAATGGCATGTTTGTGGATAACTGTACCTTAAGGCCCGGTCACACCTTGACGTTTTAGCCAGCGATGGCAACGTATTAAAATGTATGTAAAACGCTGGCTGACGTTGAACTTTTAATGTTTTTTTTTTAAGATTCGGACGTATTCATAACGAGTTGGTCGTATGCATAACATATTAGTAATGGACACAGAACGTTTCGTTGTGTTATAGATAACTTATACCAACGAATGCTGAACCTGTTGTCGGCCTACACAACCGATGCCCAACGATAGTCTAACTTCGGCAGAGCGCGTTGCACGCATCGCCGACGATGTCGTGACGTAGCCTATTAAAAGGCTGACGCACAACGATTCAAATCATAACTGCCGTAGAAATGGAAGTGTCAACATCGCGGTCACACCTTGGCGATCTTGCCAGCGTATGCCAACCTAAGAAAAATGTGTCTAAAACGTTGGGGCACGTCAAATACGGTATGAGTAAGTTTGGTATACGTGAGTAGAACGCTAAAGCACGCTATCATACGTCGTAGTAAGTAGAGTACGTCAAGAAATTTTAAACATGGTCAAAATTTTATGACGTACTCGGCGTATGACACACGTTCCGCATGCGATGGGGATAGGTTGTACACACGATATGTGGACGCTTACACACGTCCACAAAGGCTACTTATAAGCTACTCATAAGTCGAAACACGTCGCGGTAATGTCTTTTTTACGCGAAACTTATTTCTAACTTATGTTTGACGTGCTTTGAACCAATTCTTTACGTAGTCCCAACACACATCGACGTATGTAGACGTATTCCAATGACGTCTTCCGGTCGACAAAAAAAAAATAAATGAACGTGTTTCTAACTTACAACTGCCATATAAAGACGTGTTCCCAG
>NC_140973.1:959087-969087 GCF_056783735.1 Eptatretus burgeri
TCTGTCGGCGGCAACGATCTCACTGCTGGGGAACCATCCACGACCCTCCATGATGTTTGCGCTACCAGTGGGGAGCGATGCACGCTGCACCCACGTTAATTTGGGAGATCGGCCCCGTGGCCCACCTCAAACAATGGAGCCATTTCTGGTCCGACTACTTTGCAGAGCAGATGTCAGGACATAGGCGAAGTCTGGGCCGATGAACGCAGTGCGCTCAGAACACGAGGGGCAGACATTAGTTGCTGCGTGGCATGGTTACGTCTGCCAGGGACGTTGGGCTCCGCTCCACTCATATAAAGTAGCGTTCCAGGAGTAGTCAGGAGGATCTCTGAGAAGGCTCTTCACGATTGTTTTTTTTTTTTTTTGGAATACCAAGTCAAGGCATGTGCAAGGCATGAGACAAGAGGGGTGGGAGAGGGAAGCAAAAAATAGTAGGGAGCAAAGATAATAGGATATCTGTGAAAGGGAGAGGGATAGGGTGGGGTATTCAGGGTAAAGAAGATGGTACCACAGGGAATTTCAGGAAGGAAAACAGGGAATTTGAATGAGATGGGTTTGGGGTGGAGTAAAGGGGTTACAAAAGATCAAGATTTTGGATGGAGGAAGACAAGATATGGTGGTGAACAGCTGTTTTGATGATCGTGTTGGAGTTTCTTGCAGAGGATGGAAAAAAGAGGAATGAAAGAGTGAAGGTGAGCGGTGATTCTATATTTTGGTAGTTTCACCAGAAGGGGGTTTGTGGCGGACCTTCAGCGCCCTGAATAAATATAGGGGGGGACAAACCACAAACGGAGCAGGGGGGGGATAAGGCCGGAGAGGAGACGGTAGAAGGCAGAAAGATCACAGACCTGCCTCCGGTGAGAGAGTGAGAGATCCAAAGACTCAGCTTCATCACAGGAGATACCAATAATCCTAAAAGCCTTGGTTTGCACAGCGTGAAGTTGAGCTGGGTGTGAGGCAGGAGCACCACCCCAGAGGGGAAAGCAGTACTCCATCAGACTGCAGATGAAAGCTTTGTAAATGGTTATAAGCTCAGGTGTGCCAAGGAAGAGAAGGCTGATTGGTCTGTAGTTGCAGGGATCTGTTTTTGCACCTTTTTTATGCAGAGCGGTAATGTTTGCTGATTTCCAAGCAGATGACAGATGATCTTGAGAAAATGATAGTGTGAGTAGAACAGAGAGAGGGTGAGCAAACGCAGCAGAGCAGGTTTTTAGGACATGTGGGATGATGCCGTCTGGACCAGTTGCAGAATTCGAGTTAAGGTTTGACAGCAAGCTCTTCACCTTGTCAAAAGAAAAGGACACAGAGTCCAAGAACAGCTGGGTACAACTGGGTAAGGTGAGTGCAGAAAGCGATGGGATTGGGACACAAGATTTAGAAGCAAACACAGAGTTTAGGCATTCAGAAGATATTTCTTTCGGAGATATTTCAGAGGTTTTCTTTGAAGTTATTTTCGACCTGATTACAGGTGCACTTTCTTGTGGTGGGTTCGAGGTGAAGCACCACAGGATGCCGTGGAGTGCCACGGGACGAGGTGGAACAATAACCCAGCCGCACAGCGCCACACCTATATCCCAGTCCCCTCTTCCCTTGCCTTTCCCCAGCGCAGGAAAGCGTCGGGCTCGCCAGCCTGTGCAGATTGAGCACAGAGGTTGTCAACGCATTAGACTTTCTCTTATCTATCCTTCTTCGGAATGACCCTGACGGTGACAGTTTTGTTAGCATAAGTCAGATTGTTTAGTACCGGCTAAGCTCTGCACCGTCTTCTTTTGCCAACTGTGTTTATTTTACCGCACCTCATTCATTTGCCTGTCCCTGCTGTACGAATCTCCCTTGTGTAAATAAAACCATTGTCTTGACTACATAAAACATACCTTTTCCCACACTTTCTTTAAATAAATGTCCTTTGTTATTGAAGTTTAGTGAGCTTGCCATGGTCAGGTCCTTCATTGTTCTAACATAGACCGCCGGTGTTAGCCTGGCACATTCCACACCAGTAATTGGCTCACGTGAGTAGCCAGTGTTGCAATTCTCTATTCCGCTCAGCAAAAGGCCACCAGGGACGTGGCCTCTAGTTTGGTTGCCGTGCCAAAAGAAAGGTATTGCGGAAACCTTGAAGCGTAATCCTGCTGGGCCAGTAGTCCAAGTCAAGTGGCTATGGCTGTGTAAGATTTGCAGCCCGTTGGACCGTGGCGTTATCTGTGGTTGGCAGCCTTAGGGCCAGAGATCAGGAAGATAGGCCTGGGGAACCGCTCCATGTGGTAGCCCCAAACTCCGGACATGTTATTATTCAACAGCCATCATGAACCATACACATGCATAAAACTGCAGAACATTTGAAAAAGGAAAATAACGAGCAAAATGACATTACTGGGAGGGTCTGGGGGTGAAATTTTGTTTGAATAAAATAAATGAATGCTGAACACCATATACACGACAGGGTCAAAAGTACGTGGACACCTGCTCATCCAACATCTCATTCCAAAATTATGGGCATCAATATGGAGTTGGCCATTCTTTGCTGTGAGAATAGCCTCCTCCACTCTTCTGGGAAGACTTTCCACTAGATGTTGTAACATTGCAATGGGGATTTGCTTCCATTCTGCCACAAGAGTATTAGTGAGGTCTGGCAATGATGTTGGGCGATTAGGTCTGGCTCAGTCGGCGTTACAATTCATCCCAAAGGTGTTCGATGGGGTTGAGGTCAGAGCTCTGTGCAGGCCAATCAAGTTCTTCCACAGCAATCTCGATAAACCATTTCTGTAGCGACCTCGCTTTGTGCATGACGGCATTGTCATGCTGAAACAGGAAAGGGCCATCCCCAAACTGTTGCCACAATGTTGGAATCACAGAATCATCTAGAATGTTATTGTATGCTGCAGTGTTAAGATTTCCCTTCACTGGAACGAAGGGGCCGAACCGGAACTATGAAAAACAGTCCCAAACCATTATCCCTCCTCCACCAAACTTTACAGTTGGTACTATGCATTCAGGCAGGTAGCGTTCTCCTAGCATCCTCCAAACCCTGATTCGTCCATCGGACTGCAAGATGGTGAAGCGTGATTCATCACTCCAGAGACCATGTTTCCACTGCTCCATAGTCCAATGGTAGTGTGCTTTACACCACTCCAGCAGACACCTGGTATTGCACATGGTGATGGCTGCTCGGCCATGAAAACCCATTTCATGAAGCTCTCGACGAACCATACTTGTGCTGACGTTGCTTCCAGAGTCAGTTTGGAACTCGGTAGTGAATGTTGCAACCGACAACAGATAATTTTTCCACGCTACGTGATTCAGCACTCGGCGGTCCCGTTCCGTGAGCTTGTGTGGCCTACCACTTCACGGCTGAGCTGTTGTTGTTCCTAATCGTTTCCACTTCACAATAACAGCACTTACAGTTGATCGGGGCAGCTCTAGCAGGGCAGAAATTTGATGAACTGACTTGTTGGAAAGGTGTCATCCTCTGACGGAGCCATGTTGAAAGTCATTGAGCTCTTCAGTACAAACCATTCTACTCTCAATGTTTGTCTCTGGAGATTACATGGCTGTGTGCTCGACTTTATACACCTGTCAGCAATGGAGGCTAACCCCCGCTTTAGCAGGGAAAATGGCCTTAAAATGCTTGTTGTTGTCAGCAATGGGTGTGGCTGAAATGGCCAAATCCACTAATCAGAAGGGGTGTCCGCATACTTTTGGCCATGTCGTGTACCTTTCCAGGAATTCTAACACAAGTATTTATAAGTGGGGGGGGGTGGTCACGTGTCATGTAATGGAGGAGTTTCCAGGAACCACTCTCATTCCAGTGTGAGCCAGAGCATTCACTACCCCTTTAAACACACACTCTCATGTGATGGAGCGGTTTCCCGGAATCACTCTCATGCCAGTGTACTCATTGCGTCCAGCAGACATCATCAGGTTTTGTATTTGATGCAGAGGAATCACACGTTTACTTCGTACAATGGAAGAGGGAACTTCAGTATTTTCCGTTAAGTTCATCGGAGGAAACAGCGACGGGGAAAAAATCTAACATTGGACGCCATTTCCGTATTTACTGACATAGACAGACGGTCTCCCGCCTGGTGGACATCCGATCACGGTAACGCGCTTGCAAGCTTTTGTACCTGGCTAACTTCTACAAAAATACCTCGTAAACAATATCATGGGAGAAATTCACATAATCATGGTCATGATGCATTAGCATTGCACCCCATCCAAATGAAATGGGTGAATAAACGAATCAGCATACGGAATAACACCGCAATTCCCCATCATCATGGCATGCTTTTCTGATGACGAAAATACCAAAACCTCCGCATGGGTCGTTACAAAAATACGGATTTCCGTACACATACGGAAGAGTTTCACCCATGAATACAAATGAAGAAACGACCGTACAACGTGAAAACCGGGGTGATAAACCACCATGCACCTTCAGTCGTGCTGTGACGAAAAGCGAAAGGTCTTACAGAGTTTGGTATTAGCAATTTGGTTACAATCAGTGTTCAGATTTGAATGCTTACGTACAAAATAAATGGTACCGTTCATGATAATGCAAGATTCTTGATTTCAATTTTTTTTTCAACATTTAGCCATTAAATAATTGTAAAATCCCACTCTTTGCCAAAAATTCATTTTACCAAATTACAATCACTCGAACTCACCGGTATGGCTTCGTAAGTGCACGGTCAATCGACACGCCCTGTCATAAACCTTCCCACAGCCAGGTACGGAGCAGCAGAAGACTTCCGGTTCACGCTCGTGAGAGCGCGCATGCCGGCTCAGTGAGCTCGCCGTAGAGAAGGCCTTATCACAGTCTGCACCAGCACACGGTGACACGTTATCATTGGGGTGGGGGGAGTGTTGACATCAAGTCACAATGTGTGACATCACGATCACTGGATACAAAGGAGGGTGTGATCACAGAAAAAAAGAGGGAACTTTATATTATCCACTTTCGAGTGTTTTTCATGGAATATACTTCATTAGTTTCTTCAAAATGCCACTCAAAACGAGAGAGAGAGAGAAGAGAAGAGAAGAGAAGAGAAGAGAAGAGAAGAGAAGAGAAGAGAAGAGAGACAAAAAGATGGGGGGAGGGAGAGAGAGAGACAGAGAGACGGAAAGGAAATGAGAGGAAGAGAAGGAAACACTAAAATCAGCAAGCAAGAGGGTTGGGTTAGGAAAGGCCAATAGGTCGAATTAGGGATGACACAAGGTGGTGGTGCAATGTATGCTTAAAGTCTTGGAGGGAAGAGTGAGAAAGAACATCCTCTGGAAGGTGGTTCCTTCGACTGGAAAAGTGAGGAAAAAGTACAGGTACATATTCAAAGCACACCACACCCATGCCAAATAAATAAATAATATATCCTCAGGCGATGCCAACGTACAGCAAATGGAGACGGAATTGGGAGGGAGCGGTGTACAATAATTGATGGATTAATTGGTAATTAAAATAAATAAATAACAATGATAAAATAATTAATTTATTGAACAATTGGCTAATAGCATACCTCAACCACCACTGTTTCCTCCAAATCTGTAACTTTTTGAAAATGAAAAATCAATGAAATAATTAATCAAGAAATCAAAAAAAACCCTGATAGCAAAATCACTTGGTCACTGTCATGTCCAAATATCAGTTTCCTAGCTCAAAAGGTGCCTGAGATATTGCCAGGATGAGAAATAAAATAAATACGTAATCAATAAATCGATAATTAATTATTTAGCCCACGCTCGGGAAGTGAAAAGCGGGGTAAAATGATCAGTCATGCGTATGTAGGTACGTGTCTGCATTTTGTTTTTCCTTTATCTCTGGAACGCTTCTCGGATGAACACATTTTCACCAGAGGTGTGACTACTCATGTAGAATGCTTTAATGATAAATACGACATCATAGGTCATGTGGTGTGGCAGCCATGTTGGAAAAAAGTAGAAATGTTTGACTTCTGTATCTCTGAAACTACTCCAAGGAAAAATTGAAACTTGGCACATAGCAAGTATTCCCCATGGGGAGGGGTTGGTCGAGGACCCGGGCTGCGGGGAGGGGTTGGTCGAGGACCCGGGCTGCGGGGAGGGGTTGGTCGAGGACCCAGGCTGCAGGGAGGGGTTGATCGAGGACCCGGGCTGCGGGGAGGGGTTGGTCGAGGACCCGGGCTGCGGGGAGGGGTTGGTCGAGGACCCGGGCTGCGGCGAGGGGTTGGTCGAGGACCCGGGCTGTGGGGAGGGTTGGTCGAGGACCCGGGCTGCGGGGAGGGGTTGGTAGAGGACTCGGGCTGCGGGGAGAGGTTGGTCGAGGACTCGGGCTGCGGGGAGGGGTTGGTCGAGGACTCGGGCTGTGGTGGGGAGGGGGGTGGGTTGAGGACTTGGGGGGGGGGGTTGTGGATGGTGGTAATTCAATCAAGCAACATATTGTTACGGCTGTGGAAATTCACATTCACCATAAAAGGCCCGCAGGTGAAATATCTTCATAGGTACATGTGTAGTTAGCCCAAACCCGTTGTAAAGAGGGAATTTATGTGATTCATCCGGGCTGCGACGCTTTGAGTTAGCCATTTTTTATTTTCTGTCGTTATTTTGAACCAACCACGTCTCAACCGCCATCACACAACAACCACCTTAACCACCACGCCAGCCAGTCACCAACTACAACCACGCTCCAACCCGCAGACAACAACCACAACGCCAACATTCACCACAGAAGACCCTCCACCAATTCATCCCACATCATCGCTTCCACGGCCATTCCCGCACCACCTGTGAACACTGAACGTCGGGCTGTCTTGGGCCCGTTCGGCAATTGGTGCCGAATGCACCGAGCCGCGAGCGCGAATGATAGCCTTTCCAAGGGGAAATTCGGATCAGAAACGCTTCACGCCCACTTCTCCTCCGTCCAATTGGCGAGTGCGGGGCGGCTTGGCCCCGCCTCCAAACGTGTGTATGTGAAGTCCGTATATGAAAATTTTAGGATCAGGAGAGGTTCACGCCCATTTTTGCCCGACCAATGGCTGACCGGAGTGTCGTCGAGAGGTTGCTCCTGGGGGACAAGGAGCGTGCGTTGGCGGAGTGGAGTCGAGTGCACGCGGTGGAACTGCAAGCAAGGGAGCTCGGGTCCGAGGCAAGAAGGACGGCAGTCGGCGACGAGGTTGCGGTGTGGGGGATCGCTTGTCTCGTAGCGGGACCCAAGCCAGCCAGCCATTCCCCTCCCTCAGGGAATCAACAATTCCCCCCTTTCCCCCGCGCTGAGATAGTGCAAAAGGGGTCCCCGTTCCCACCCCACCCCAAACGTCGTGCCAACGAAACCCGCCAAGGGGCACGGAGTCGGGGCACAGCGGCGCGGCCACATTTGCGGCTTGCCCGCCAACGCGTCACAAGGACGTGGGTAAGACCTCCCCGGTCTCGCGGACCTGGCCGCTCCTCCAGGTCACGTCCACATTTGGCCTACGGGCCTGTCTGCCTCCTTGTCTGTGAGGGTGGCTTCTTTCCTTTGCTTTTGTGAAAATGTGTGTTGGCGCCGTCTGTGAAGTAAAACTGTATGTTTTGCCGTGTGTGCGCGTTGTCGGTTTTAGCTCTTACATCTGCTTTATGTGCATTTTGATTCTGTATGGCTGTATTTTCATGCTTTCCGTGTGCCGGGAAATAAAATGCTTGCTTGTTGAACTGTGCCCGTTTCGCTTCGTCTTTTCTTTATTGACCCTCCATCTTGCTTCATGTAAGGGGTTCGTAGTGGGTGCAACATCCCGGTAATTAATCTGAACCGTCCAGGTTGACGATAACACCGCTCGTTTATCCCGATAGTACGGAACGGGCCGCCCAAGCGGCTCGTGTCCGGAGTCGACCTGTGGCGAGGTACGATCACCCGGTTTACCATCCGCGTGGGTACTTAGGTAGGTCGAGCTTGGCTAACAACCCTATCCTACGCGGGTGGACGATTGGCACGATTGTGGTGAGGTCAAAAGGCCCACCCGTGACTAGCTCCCGGCGTTGGTCCGAGAGGGTCACGACAGAATTGTCCGTCCGGTGGGCGACGTGCCGCGAATGGAGTTACGTGGCCGTCCGCACGCCGGCGGGCGCAAATTCGCAACAATATTAAGAGAACACACAAGAAGACAATATTAAATTCCCATGGTATTTGTGTTCTTTGGATAATATTGTTGAAGTTAGATTTTACATTACGTGCAATTTCCGTGGGTACCTTCTCGTAAAGAGATAACATAGTATAAGAAGCATTTTTACCCATCACTCTGATGACGGATTTTAATCGGAAACACGGTGTGTTGTACTTCACAAACACTCAATTCACTCTATAATTTGCCCGACATAATCTTACATCTGGTTGGAAGTCGTCAGTCAACATCACCTTCATCAGCCATCCTATATATTATATTCATATATATATATACATATATATATATATATATATATATATATATATATATATATATATATATATATATATATATATATATATATATATATATATATATATATAAGGGTGGTCCAAAAACAGCAAAAAATTTTAAAATTCAGATGTTGTCTCCACAAGCCTTATGTTATTCCACTATGATTCAATAATGCACATACAAAATTTTAAGTTGATCGGAGGTGATTTAGAGGTCGCTCCATATGACGACTATAGTTTCATGAGTTGGTTAAATTCGGCCATTAGGGTATGGTCAGATACGATTACGGGTACTTCTCGATGTCCGAGGTGGAAATGGAGTGCATTTTCGAACTCTATGGGGTCGATTTACTCTAAGAAATGACTGCACTGACATTGAATTCACTACCATTTTGAAAATATGACCTAAAACAAGATTTATCATTACTGGAGTTGTCACTAATCCTACTCATTTCGATATTTTCTAATCAATAATTAATTTGTTGTCAGTCTAAACATTTCTTAGAGTAAATCGAACCCACTGAGTTCGAAAATACAGTCCATTTTCACCTCGGAAGTTCAGAAGTGTACAGATTCGCATCTCACCATACCCTAATTTTTCAATCAATGGAATTACAAACTATTAGAATATTTTGTCTCATTTACCAAATACCACTATCATCTCCGCCTCTATTGCTGTCTCCAATCCCACCTGAACTTATTTCGAGCCGGCCCAACATCCAGTGTTTTAAATTCAATGATTCACGAAAAATATGTTAGTTATTTATTTAGTTATTATTATATGAAATTCGGGTATGGTGAGATGCGAATCAATGTCGGTGCAGTCATTTCTTAGAGTAAATTGACCCCATAGAGTTTGAAAATGCACTCCATTTCCACCTCGGACATCCAGAAGTACCCGTAATCGTACCTGACCATACCCTAATTTATTCAAGTCATGAGACTAAAAGTCGTCGTATGCAGTGACCTCTAAATCACCTCCGATCAAGCTAAAAAAAATTATGCGCGTTATTGGATCACATTAGAATAATTTTAAGCTTGTGGGGCAACATTCTATTTTTTGAAGCACCCTAATGTGTGTGTGTGTGTGTGTGTATATACATATACATATATATATATATATATATATATATATATATATATATATATATATATATATATATATATATATATATATATATATATATATATATATATATATATATATATATATATATATATATATATATATATATATATATATATATATATATATATATATATATATATATATATACAGTGAGGAGAAGAAGTATTTGATACACTGCCGATTTTGCAGGTTTTCCCACTTAAAAAGCATGTAGAGGTCTGTAATTTTTATCATAGGTACACTTCAACTGTGAAAGACGGAATCTAAAACAAAAATCCTGAAAATCACATTGTATGATTTTTAAATAATTAATTTGCATTTTATTGCATGAAATTAGTATTTGATACATCAGAAAAACAGAACTTAATATTTGGTACAGAAACCTTTGTTTGCAATTACAGAGATCAGACATTTCCTATAGTTTTTAACCAGGTTTGCACAGACTGCAGCAGGGATTTTGGCCCACTCCTCCA
>NC_140973.1:974087-979087 GCF_056783735.1 Eptatretus burgeri
ATATATATATATATATATATATATATATATATATATATATATATATATATATATATATATATATATATATATATATATATATATATATATATATATATATATATATATATATGGCATGAGAGCAAAAATTGCTTTCGCTTCACTACAAAGCTCTGTGTTGGATGTTTCGGTTTGAACCTCTGCTTAAAATGAGTGAAATTAAAACATTTGGAAAATTTTGAATGATTCTCACTCAGATTTAAACCGAGCTCTTGTGCATATTATAATGTTTAAACTTTCTTTATATAAGAAGATGATTTGTAATATCAGCTACCACTGGGGGCGCAATATGGAACACATTTATAGGTGTATCATATTGCGCTGTTTGGAAGATATGCTGTGTGGAAGTACAGTCCACATACCATATGCTGATGCTGTGTGGACTGTGCTTCCCCACTGACGAATCTCTGATAGCTTGCACATGTTGCTGTGTTTGAGCCTAGAGAGTCATCACACCATTTGAAAGCCTTTATGCCTGAGCAGGGGTCAGCTTGTTGTGGGCTCCAATCATGGTACCCTTTCTCGCGGAAATGTTTTTCGGGCGGATGCCCTTCCTGACGCCAACCCTTTAGTCGCCTTCGACCCTGCAGGGATAATTACCAGTATACTGGTGCTCACTTCGCCGACCTTCAGAAGTTGACAGGCTGAGTCAACACCCTGATGCTAACTCAGCAGCCAGCGAGGCCCGAACTCAGGACCCCTAGGATCCCAAGCCACCACCTTAACCACTAAGCCACACCAGGCTCATAGTTTGAGCCTGGGGAGTAACTGCCGAAATATATCTGTCCGGGTTGTTCCTGACATCTTTGTTCTTTGTTCCTTTCGCATGTCTTTATAATTTTTTCACAATTCTCTTTATAAGACCCCGATGGACGATTCCGAAATGGGGGCTTATGGATTTGGTCTCAATTTCCGTGTGCGTGCGTGCATCCGCAACCATATCTCAGACATGTATGGACCAATTTTATTCGCACATGGCACAAAGACAACATATGATGGTGTACATAAGCACATCATTTTGTTTCGAGATCACATCTAAGAATGCCGACTGGTGGCCATTTCAGTTGTAAAAAAAAACACCACCGATGTTGAACATGTCCCCAACCATTTCTCGGACACGCATTTACCAATGTTGTTCAAACTTGGCAGGAAGATAATGAATGATGGCTTACATGTGCACCTTGGTTGTTTTTTTTCGATATCAGATCAAAGATGGCGGACTGGGAGACTGGCGCCATTTTAGTTGTAAAAAAAACACCCCAGGATCAAACACATCCTCAACCATTCCTCGGATATGTATTTACCGGTCTTGTTCAAACTTCGCACACAGATAATGAATGATGGCTTACATGTGTATATATATATATATTCATTTTATGTTGAAGGCTCCAGTCACGGACTAAATAGTCCTCATCGAGGCCAGGCCTTAAATAAAGAGAAATAAAAGAGAGAAAATGTGGTGAGGAGTGAAAATGAGTGATGAAAAGTGTGTGATAAAAAGTGTGTGATGTTTGTTTGAACAGTGTGTGATGTTTGTTTGCAAGAAAGAGAGATTAAAGCTAACTCGGTAGTTATAGTTTGAGTGATGCTTGCTTTTTCCTTGTTCATGCTAATTCTTGCTTTTTCTTCTCTTTCATCTGTTTTACTCTATATTTCTCTCTTTCATTATCTATCTGTCATTAAGGAAAAGTCATTATTATCATTAAGGAAAAGTGAATTATTGCAGAAAGTTTTCTGTGAAGCTCACTTGGCTGTGCCTGGATGAGTTTGGGGGTAATGGAGTAGCGGCTGAAACCCGAATCTTATCCAGGTTCCTCCTGATGACTCCATCTTTGCTCTTTACTTTTTCGGGTTCCTTCTTGGTCTTCTGTTTGAATAGAGAGAATTGGGGTCTTCCTTCCACCTTGAACCCCCTCTTCCAGATTTGCTACCCAGACAGAAACCATACTTGGGGTACACATGGACAACATAGAAAATTTGGTTGGATTTCGTTTCGTAGTGTTTCAAGCATAGCCTGGTGTTGCGTAGTGGTAAGGGTAGCGGCTTGGGATCCAAAAGGTCCTGAGTTCAAGCCCCATTGGTCGCTTGAATTAATACACACCAGGAGGTTGAGTCAGCCTGTCATCCTTCCGAGGTCGGCAAAGTGAGTACCAGTGTACTTGGCCCGGTGTATGCCCCGGTTAGAATAGGAGTACCATATCCCTGTGTCGTAAGAGGCGACCAGGGTTGCGTCAAGAAGGGCATCCGGCGTAAAACCTGTGCGAAATCATTATGCGGATCATAACGGATGATCCCCTGTGGCGACCCCGAACGGGAGCAGCCGAAAGAAGAAGAAGAGTGTTCGAAGCATAGATAAATACATAATCAATTAAATACATAAATCTGGTGTGACGACTCCAAGAACCGTGAACCCTGAGGCAGTGGTACACAACATATAGCGGTTCCCGAGATAGTCATTTCATTATTACTCGTTTCAGATAGTCCTCCCCTTCTGTGTAATGTGTTTATGGGTCAATATGCATTTTGTGGGATAAAGTAGGTTTTAACCCATTCTTCCACATTTTATTGCCTGCACACAAATCTCTCACACAACTAAGCACACCAAGCATGCAGCTAATTTGCATACGCGTGCCATAATCTAACTGACACAATGTTTCAACCTTCACCACACTCCACCTACAAACACTACAATGATCACACTACACCTTTCTCATCAATCCATATCATGCAAACTCGCTATACATTCCCCAATGCACACCAACTACACTACTTCTACCATCACCTCGACTGCAATCAGTTACAACAAACATCCGCCGCCACCTTGGAGCAGTGGGAACCATGAGCGCAATGCACCGACAACAGGCACTTTAAACCTGTACATTGAGACGTGTGACTCGAAGCGCAAATGTGCACCACTCGCCATCAACATGTTGTGCAAAGCCCTGATGGTCCACTTGGTTGCAATACCCATTAGGCGTCCAACGCACATTCGCGCTCGGAAAGCGCAGCCAGACGCCAGCTCCATGTTAAGTGCAGGGGTACATGACATGGGTTGTCTGGAAGATAATGCCAGCATTTTCATGACTACAACCTCATATGGGAGGTGCCAGCGCTGGAGGAATCGAGTGTGCACCAATGGGTGCGCCACAAATCCCAGTCAACCTACCTAGCGATCGTTTTGATCCACAAAAAGCTCCGCCCCCACCCATTAACTATTGAAGCCATGCGGTCCAGACGCGAGAGATCTTTTCTGTGGTTTGGTCGACGGTACGGGCAAAAGGCGTAATGGAGCTTGCGGAAAGGAGCGCTGGCTGAGCGAGTGATCCAGGCGCTGTATCGGCACATTCATTAAGGAGAACCCAATAAACATTTACAAGTAAAGATAATCTCTTACCTCACACATAAGTTAAGCTGTCTTCTCACACGTTGTCTCTCTCCCAATCATCTGCCTTGGACGCGAAATGAACTCGGCGAGGGCAAGTCCCAAAGAACCGTTCTTTTCAGAGCGACATCACCGACACACACCTCTTTCCAGTTTCCTCCACGCACCTCACCTGGACGTCTTCAAATACGTACCTCAGGCACCAAACAGTATTCTTCCTCTTTCTATCCCCCCCCCCCCTTCAGCAATTGGGCAGCACAGGTTTGTCAGCTACGCTCGGTGAGCCAAAGAGGTCGCAACCACTCTGTACATGTGTCTGTCTGTCTGTCTGTCTGTCTGTCTGTCTGTCTGTCTGTCTGTCTGTCTGTCTGTCTGTCTGTCTGTCTGTCTGTCTGTCTGTCTGTCTGTCTGTCTGTCTGTCTGTCTGTCTGTCTGTCTCTCTCTCTCTCTCACCCTTCCACGGAATGATCCTGATGCTGTTTTGTTGGTATAAGAGTGTCGAAGTTAGTGTCTCTTTGCTTGATTGCAACACTGCATGTCTTTTTCCGCACCACACCAATCTTGCATATCCCTGCTGTACAATGTTCCTTGTAAAAGAAACCCTTTGTCTTCACTGTGCCACATACCTTTCCTTTATGTTTTTCTTTTTTTTATGTTTAAGGCTACAGGCACGGACATAGTCTTCATCGAGGCCAAGCCTTAAATAAAAGAACTGCATGAATAAGAAAAATGTATGATGAAAAGTATATGATGTTTGTTTGCAAGAAAGAGAGATTAAAGCTAGCTCGGTAGCTATAGTTTGAGTGAGACAGAAAGTAAGACCAGCAATCCTGACACGGAGAGTGTAAGATGGTTCTGGGCACCACTCTAACGCTCCTTAAGGCCCAGTCACACCTTGACGTTTTACCCAGCAATGGCAACGTATTAAAATGTATGTAAAACGCTGACTTACGTTGAACTTTTGATGTTTTTTTTAAAGATTCTGACGTATTCATAACGACTTGGTCTTATGCATAACGTATTAGTAATGGACACCGAACGTTTCGTTGTGTTATAGATAACTTATACCAACGAATGCTGAACCTGTTGGCGGCCTTCACAACCTATGCCCAACGTTAGTCTAACTTATGCATAGCGTGCTGCACGCATCGCCGACGATGACGTGGTGTAGGTTATGAAAAGGCTGCCACACAACGATTCAAATCATAACCGCCGCAGAAATGGAAGTGTCAACATAGCAGTCACACCTTGGCGATCTTGCCAGCGTATGCCGACCTCTGAAAAATGCGTCTAAAACGTTGGCGCACGTCGAATACGGTATGGGTAAGTTTGGTATGCGTGAATAGAATGATAAAGTACGCTATCATACATCGTATTAAATGGAGTACGTCTTGTAATTTTAAACATGTTGGAAATTTTACGACGTACTTTCCGTATGACACACGCTCCACATGCGATGGGAATAAGTTGTACGCACGATATGCGATCGTTGACACACAGACACACGTTACTTGAAAGGTGCTCATAAGTCGAAACACGTCAAGGTAATGGTTAGCGTCAGTGTTCCAGACTCCCGTTT
>NC_140973.1:984087-994087 GCF_056783735.1 Eptatretus burgeri
GGAGAGAGTGTGAGAGTGAGAGAGAGAGAGAGAGTGACAGAGTGACTGAGTGTGAGCGAGAGAGAGAGAGAGCGAGAGTGAGCGAGAGAGAGTGTGAGAGAGAGAGTGTGAGAGAGAGAGTGTGAGAGAGCGAGGGAGAGAGTGTGTGAGAGAGAGAGTGCGAGAGAGAGAGAGATAGAGAGATAGAGAGATAGAGAGAGAGAGAGAGAGAGAGAGAGAGAGAGAGAGAGAGAGAGAGAGAGAGAGAGAAGGGGTTTCCTTATTTTTTTGGAGTTGGAGGCTACCATTAAAAAGTAGTAGGTTACCATCACCGCGAGCGAAGCGAGCGCAGCTGTATGGCCGAGGTCCAGGGCCCTGGAAGCCGGACGATCCAAGATGGCTGGAGATGCATTCTCGCATGATTTCTGACATTAAATAGTTCTCATATTATCAAGCTGTTGGGGTGGAGAACTCCACAAAAACAGGTGGTTTTTTTTTTCTTTCATTCATTTTATGCATATTTTCCCCCTTCGATTTCATTTTACTTTGTTAAATATTGTTTATTATTATTTCATTGTGTTTTCTTTTGATTTAATAAACAGCTCAAACTCA
The DNA here is from genome assembly GCF_056783735.1 of Eptatretus burgeri. Classification (NCBI taxonomy): domain Eukaryota; kingdom Metazoa; phylum Chordata; class Myxini; order Myxiniformes; family Myxinidae; genus Eptatretus; species Eptatretus burgeri. Next base: position 984,679 of record NC_140973.1, read on the forward strand.
TAACTTTAGACTGGTTTATTGTTTGAATATGAATGATAAACATGTATTTAACTTCACTCGTTTTCTGATAATTTCTTTATTTGATGTCAGCTGGCTTCAATCAGTCAACCAATCAAACAGTCTAAGTGTGAATACTTATCACAGTCACAATCCCAATTTTGTTAAACTTCCACCTTACATTATCCGCCAATATCGTGTTGTCATACCGTCAAGAAAAGCTCGCAAGTCTATGGTACATGGATGTACCTGCGGTACCAATATTCAGTTGGCCAGTTCACAGCTGCTCATACATGGCCTTCACTTCAGTGAATAAACGGCGATTTTTAGTGCAAATAACCATGAATAATAAGATGTACAAAAGCTGCTTTAAGCTTATAGGCTAATTACTTTATGAATTAAAAAGGCACAACAGGTGACCGTGTATTTTGGAGCCGCATCACTTGACAAAATCTCAAAATGGACGAGGTGAAACACGTGTTTCGTGAAACAACAACAACGTCGCACTCGCGAGAGTGCAAGTTTAGACCCATTACTGATGGCCAGAAGCTTATCTCCCATGTCTTTGGACTTCTTCAAAAATCCAAAGTCAAACAGGGATTTTCGTTTTGATGCCATCGTTTCGGCACAGACACTGCGAGGCCTACAAAGTTTATTTTCTTGAGGTCATTGCTGTATGGTATCAGGGTATCAGGCCAACAGTCCAAAACGAGGCAAAAGCAGAGAACTCTCTATTGCAGGAGGCGTGTTTTAGCTGCTTGTGTTATTTTCAGGTCAGTGTTGTGCTAGACCTGGCGAGAGTACTAACAGTAAAAGTAAGCCCGCTTTTATCGAAATACTAATGCGTTTTCGTCTCTGATTTCAAAACGGGGTGTAGAGATTTCGTGGTGACAAAAAAATAATTTTAATCAAACAAAAATAGAAAAATCGGCGCTGAAGTAGGCGGCGACCTTTGACATTTTTTTCTCTGAGTAGACGGCTGTGGGTCGCCGGTAACCGGCTTCGAAGGAAACCCCTGAGAGTGTGAGAGAGTAAGAGTGTGAGAGTGAGAGAGCGACTGGTGTTCGGTTAATGGCTCGAGTTGTGGGCTTGGGATCCTCGAGTCCTGAACTCAAATCCCACTTGGCTGTTGAATTAATACCAAGTGGGGTTGACTCAGCCTGTCATCCTTCCAGGGTCGGCAAAAATGAGTGCCAGCTTGCTGGTATACTGTGTCGGAGTGGCGACCCGTCAGAATTGTGCCTCATAGCCAAGGAGACTGCTAAGGCAGCACGAACGCTCTGCACAGAGTATGGTCCCAATGGATGGATGGATGGACATATACTAGCAGAGGTACCTGTACGTTGTGCGAAAATAATTTAGAATAACAGAGCCAGGTACTATGTATAATTCCAATTAATTAATGACATGTAAATTAGTATGCAATACTATAATAATAATGATGTAATGGTTAATACAATATGTACAATATTTAATATAAAATAACATGCAAAACAGGTAAGAAATATGATACAAAAAGCCAATACTATAAAAGTACTGATGACTGCAATGCCTCATGAACAGACAGACAGAGACAGAAAATGTAACTATATACAGTGCAGTGCCTGGAGAAAGTCTATTTTCTTCAATCCAATATAGCTGCCGAATCGCGTGACCGATGATGTCGACAACTTCTTTTCTCTGGACCATTTTGTCCCTAGATGACCATCAAAAATTTTCATACTGATCAGATGTAGCATTCTACATATGCAATTATGACATCATAATGAAGTCATAAAACCCATACAGTATGATGTCATTAAAAAAAAACACTCATTCCCCATGAGTACTTGCTATGTGCAATGTTTCATTTTTTTCCTTGGTGCCGTTTCAGAGATACACAGGTCCAAAGTTTTCCGTTTTTCCAACATAGCTGCCACACCACGAGATCTATGACATCATAATTATGATTAAAACATTCTACATGAGTAGTCGCACCAATGGTGAAAATTTCTTCTCAAACCGACAAGCGGTTGCAGAGAAAAACGCGAAAGTTCTGTGTAGACAAACAAACAGACAAACAGACAGACAAGCCGGTAGGCGACGAGGGATTCGCTAGGATCGAAGCGCTGGATACGATGCTTTTCATTCTGACCAATCCACCGACAAAGATTCATTGCAAAGACGTATTGGTTCACATACAATTGTTCCTCTGCCTGGCAAGATTTTTCCTATTGCATATTTTGCCAACTGGCACTCCTCATAAAAAATGACGGTAAATAGACACCCTATTTTTGAAGGACTACCATTTGAAAAATAATCAGTTTGGTGGTTTGTGCTGTGGAGCCTCGCGTTGCGCGCACGCACGCACGCACGCACGCACGCACGCACGCACACACGCACACACGCACGATAAACTTCTCTCAATGCTCTTGTTTGACCACACCTCCTGAGCCACACTATTTTTCATAAGCCTTGCCCACTTTCCATAAGCCACTCCCACTTTCCTACGCCCACTTTCCCTAAGCTCCGCCCACTTTCCTAAGCCCCTCATAAAAAAATGACGGTGAATAGACACCCGATTTTTGAAGGACGACCATTTGAAAAATAAAACCTCAATCAAAAATCGGCTCGATTAAAATTTTCTAAATATCTCGAAGTGTTTAATTCCGAAGTCTCGTTTCTCTACATTCAAAACTGAAGGACAAGTATTGAAAATACTGTACGCGGTTTTTCGGCCGCTGCACAGCAACGGGTGGTTGCTCGGCAACAAAATTCAAACGCGCACATTGCCAGTATATATTCCACACGTTGGCAAAGTTTCATTGAAATGGGTTCGCTGGTTCGTGCTGTGGAGCCTCGCGTTGCAGGCACACACACAGACAGACAGACAGACAGACAGACGGAAAACCCGACAATAAGGGATATCTAGCATATATAGCGAATCCAACAGACAAACAAATTGACCCAAATGCAATACCCTGTTCCTAGAAATATCTGTTCTTCCTCCGCTCCAATCGGTTCAGCTGACCACGTGCTTGTCAAAGCAGACATCTCTATAGCTGTTATTAGAGAACCACCTCAGTTCCGTTGAGTCTGGCATTTCACTCAGGCTGACTGGCGGGACTTCAAGCAGCCATCAAACTTCTGGACTGGTCTCCCATCTCCACTTCCTCCGACATCAACTCGTCTTGGGAATTCTTTCATAGAAACTTGCTCTCTCTCATGCACAGATTTGTCCCATCTCGTCTTCAGTTGTCATACATTTCCTCATGCCCTTGGTTCACTGAAGCTTGTGGCGAGCCAATTTCCTGAAATAACTTGCCTTTTCCTCATGGAAGGCCAATCCAACTGAAGGCAATCTCATTTCCTTCCACAAAGCTCAGAACAAGTGTGTCTCTACCCTCAGGAGAGCCAGAAAACAACATCTTTCTAATCTCAAGTCTGAACTCTCAAATCTGTCTCCCTCCTCCAAATCCTGGTGATATCTACTTAAGTCTGTTTCTGGTGTATGTTCCCCCTCCATCCCCTCCCTGAGCTAAAACGGCCACACAGCTGACATGGCATGTGAAAAGGGTGAATTCCCAAACTCCGTGTTTGCATCAAAATCTTGTGTCCGAAACTCATTGCTTTCTGTACCCACCTTACCCAGACGTACCCAGCTGTCCCTGGACTCTGTGTCCTTTTCTTCTGACAAGGTGGAGAGCTTGCTATCAAACCTCGACTCAGATTCTGCAACAGGTTCAGACGGCATCAGCCCACGTGTCCGAAAAACCTGCTCCTCTGCTCTTGCTCACCCTCTCTCTGTTCTATTCACCCTCTCATTTGCTCAAGGTCATCTGCCATCTGCTTGGAAATCAGCAAACATTACTCCTCTGCACAGCAAAGGTGCAAAAACAGATCCCTGTAACTACAGACCAATCAGCCTTCTCCCAATCATCAGCAAGGTTATGGAATCCATCATCACCTTCGACATTAAATCCTTCCTCTTCTCCATTGGCTTGATTTCCAATCATAAATTTTTCTGCTCTCTTTCTGTTCTCCCAAAAATCGATGGAGATCCTCAATGCCAGGCTTGAGATCAGAGCCATCTCCCAAGACACATCGCATGCCTTCGATATTGTCTGGCACCCTGCCCTGCTCACCAAACTCTCTTCCTATGGTATCCAAGGACATCTCTACTCATGGTTTGCAGACTTCCTCTGCTGTCGCAGTCACCGTGTGGCCCTTAATGGAGTTCTTTCATCGCCTCTTCCTGTCCAGGCTGGAGTTCCTCAAGGTCGTGTTCTGGGCCCTGTTCTTTTTCTGGTTTTCATCAATGATCTCTCCGACTCTCTGGAAAATCCTCTTTATCTCTTTGCTGATGACTCCACCCTCTGCCGTACCATCTGTCATCCCTCAGACCGGCATGCAGCAGCTTCTTCGCTCACTGCAGATCTGGATAAAATCACAAGCTGGTCCAACACGTGGAACATGTCTTTCAACCCTCACAAATCTCACACTCTCACTATGTCTCTCCAAAAGGATCGTTTGGAACCCCACCCCCATCCACTTTCTCAACAATCCTCTTGAAGAAGTCCTCTCATTCAAGCTTCTTGGTCTCACTATCTGCCATGATCTTTCCTGGGAAAGCCACATTTCCAAGCTGGCCTCCAAAGCCAGTCTGGGAATCCTCCGTCGTGCAAAGTCCTTCCTCGGCCCACCTGAGGTCCTGACCATATACAAAGCTTTCGTCCACAGCCTGATGGAGGACTGCTCTTTTCTCTGGGCAGGTGCTCCCACCTCTCACCTTTCTTGGCTTCACGCTGTGCAAACCAAGGCATTTAGGATCATTGGTATCTCCTGTGATGAGGCTGAGTCTTTCGGCCTCTCACTCAATCACCGCAGGTAAGTCGGTGGTCTTTCTGCCTTCTACCGTCTCCTCTCCAGCCTCGTCCCCCCCCTGCTCCGTCTGAGATATGTCTCCCCCATATTTCCGCAGGACGCTCAAGGTCTGCCAGCAACCCCCTTCTGGTAAAACTTCCAAAATCAAGCGTCACTGCTCACCTTCACTCTTTCATTCCTCTTCTTTTTTTTCCACCTTTGGAACAAACTCCCACACTCAATCCCAATCCCACTTCATACCCACTCTTCCCTCCAGGTCTTTAAAACAGCTGTTCACCACCATGTCTTGTCTTCCCACATCTAAAACCACAATTCTACCCCCGATAATCCACCCCAAACCCACCTCCTTAAAATTCCCTGCTTTCCTTCCTGAAAGTCCCTGTAGTATCCATCTTGTTTACCCTGTGTACCCTACCCCCATCCCTCTCCCTTCCACAGATCTCCTCATGTCTCTGTTCCCAACTGTTTGTTCCTTCCCTCTCCTGCTCCCCTTGTTGTACATGCTGTGTGTTAGCTCTCATACGACACATGACAGTGTACACAAAAAAATTAAAATACAATGTACATGATGGTAATCAGAAAACAAGGCTCTTCTTCTTTACCTTACCAACTAAGGTGGACGGACGTTATGATTTTAACCCTGCCTGTTTGTTTGTGTGCAGGATATCTCAAAAAAAATTGTGGACGGATTCAGATGTAATTTTTTGGACAGGTTCGGTGTGTGACAAGGACTAACTGATTCGATTTTGGTGAAGATCCGGATCCGACGACTGGAATTTTTTGAAGCGATATTTCACCATTGAGAGATGGGGATAAAAACGATATCGTGCTGTGTGGCATGATATTTCAAAATCGTATTGGGTCCGATATGGTCTCGTGGATCAGGCATTGCGTGGCGGAGGTATGCACTCTACCGAGTGCCCTTCTAGTTATTATTATGATCGTAAACTTACAGAAGTATTGACACATACAGGACAAGGACACCAGGAAACATCAATATACTTGTACATTAATGACAAGGACATTAGCAAAGAACAAATATAGACACGATTCGTGTATGTAATTTGAACGTGGAATCAGAGTGTATCAAGACGTGTGCACAGATGGGAATGGAAAAATCAGCCAAAACTAGAGGGGGAGCACTTGGTAGAGTACAAAACATCCGCCGCCAATACTGCTAGGTCACTCAAGTGAACCTGATATCCTATTCATTCAATTTGACGTCAACAGTGCTCAGAGTTATAGTTTGCAACTTTCCCTTTTACAGACTCAATTCATTCATCATAACTAGATTCCTCGAGACAGAAATTGATTTTACGTGGGTATATCCACCTGAAGTTCCAAAATCAGCCGCAATTATAATTTTGGCATGTTTTTTTGTTGGAAATCACTTAAAACATGTAGAAATGCAAAGAAAAAAAAAATCAAATATTTTTTCAAAATGGCCACCATGGCGGCCATATTAGACTTTGGACTAAGTCCAAAATCTAATGGCATGGTCCTTGGACCATACCTAATCCCCCCACCAAGTTTCGTCGAAATCCGTTGGAGTTTTTCCGTAATACTGTTCACAAACAAACAAACAAACAAACAAACAGACAGGGGTGAAAACAGTAACCTCCGTCCATCTTCGATGGCGGAGGTTAAACATATTCCCAAGGTGTTCCAAAAAGACCTGGACAACTTTGGTTGTTAATATATTTTGTACCACAAATGGCACAATGATACCATTTGTTTTATATGAAACAGAAACTCATAAAGTTTCCTTTTTTGCCCCCCCCCCCCCAAGTCTGGTGGTTTAATGTAAAGGAAAATGGTGACTCCACAGGAGAAAGCTCCGTGCATTGGGTGATTCATTGAGATGGGATCTGACATGCAAGTTCAGTGTAATTTCTGTACAAGGTATGGAAGGAATCCACCATCATGGACTAGTATCAGAGAGTGGTACAAGAGGTTTAAGGAGACTGAAAGTTGTCAGAAACAGAATAGGTCGACAAAGCACAAGTGCAGCAGACATTGAACCAGTGTGTGAATTATTTCAGCAAAGTTCCAGAAAATCAATTTGACGCGTATCCAGAGAACTGGGACTATCAACCACCGCTGTACATGGGATCTTCCATAAAAGACTGAAGCTTTATGCCTATAAGGTGCAAGTTTTGCAGGAACTCAAATCAAATGACGGACCCAAACACAAGGCGTTTGCCTTGGAAATGCTCAGTCGCGTAGAGGATGATGAAGATTACCTGAAAAAGGCCATGGTCACAGACAAAGCTTGCTTTCATGTATCGGGGAAGGTCAACCAGCACAATGTGAGGATTTGGGGCTGTGAAAACCCCCACGTGGTCATTGAACACACAAGTGACAGTCCAAAGGTCAATGTGTGGTGTGGCTTTCTCCATGACCACTTGGTGGGTCCATTTTTCTTTCAGAGGATACAGCGACTTCCACAGTTTACATTAACATGTTGGATGGATTCGCCTTCCCACATCCCGAAGACCTGCAACCTGATCTCATTTTTCAACAGGACAGCGCTCCCCTCATTGGGCCTTAGTCATTTGAGCCGCCCTGAATGAAAAATTTCCAGGTCGATGGATTGGCTGAGACGGATCAACTGCCTGGCCCCCATGATCACCAGACATAACCCCCACCCCCCCCCCCCGATTTATTTTCTGTTAGAGTTCGTTCGAGATGTTGTCCAGAACACCAAGGTGGTAAACGTGCAGAATCTTCGTTGTCGGATCACAGCTGCATGTGCACTGGTGGATGTAAACATGCTGAGCCGAAATTGGCAAGAACTCGTGTACCGCCTTGATGTCCTGCGTGCGATACACGGAGCTCACGTTGAAGTGTATTGATGGTGTGCAAAAAAAAAAATAAAAATAAAAAAAAAAATTTATGAGTTTTTGTATCATGTAAAACAAAGGATATCTTTGTATCACTTGTGGTCTAAATATATTAACAAGCAAAGTTGTCTGGGTCTTTTTGGAACACCTTGTACTATCGGAGCCAAAAATCCAAACTTGTGAAGAGTAAATGACTGTCCTGCACAACGGCACAACGATATCCCACACGAACTACTGAATAAACAAATTCACACTACCCATTTGCAATTCCCAACTTGGCCTGCAAGTGTCTGATACTGGGGTCCCAGGTCCAAATGACATCTACAATGTTGATTTGCTCATAGTCCAATCTTCTTCATTTGTTGGTATACAGCACAAGGCTGCAGGGCTGCATCACTGGCTGAGCCGCTGATACGGTGCCCATTGCAAGTCATGGCACGAAATTATAATTTGTTCCGGGTGCCAGAAATAGCTCGCCTACTCTTCACAAAGGACACCGTGGGATCTTTGACGTCCACCAATTAATGTCGGCAGATGGGACACCCAGCTCAACATCCATCTGCAGGACGGCATGCACACATTGATGAATCACCCTGCCTGTGAAATACCAGGATGACAGTTTATAGCTGGAGGAGGAGGAGGAGATTGGGACCATTCTCTGTGCAGAGCGTTGGTGCTTCCTAAGCAGTCTCCTTGGCTATTGGGCACAATCCTGGATGGGTCGCCACTCTGACGCAGGATACCAGCATGCTGGCACTCATTTTGCCGATCTTGGAAGGATGATGGGCCGAGTCAACCCGACATGGTATTAATTCAACAGGTGAGTGGGATTTTAACTCAGGACCCTAAGATCCAAAACCCACCACCCTAACCATGAAGCCAACACCAGGCATATAGCTGGGTCAGGATTAAAACCCAGACTAGACTATTTAGAGGTGAGTGTGTGTACGCCTTAGCCATCCTACCAGCCCTAATAAGCCAATAAAGAACTTGTAATTAACAGAACTGTGCATGACCTCTTCCAATGTCATTGATCTACAATACGTGTGACTTATGCACAAATATCCTCTGTGAAACTCATCACTGTAATGGAACTATTTATTTAATTACCAGAAGGTGTGCTTTGGTGTGAGCTCGCAAGTTGTACACAGTGGAGAAGCGCTTGCCACAACCAGCAAGATCACACAAAAAAGGTCGTTGTTTTTCATGTGCCACAACGTGCCTGCGCAGCTTGTAACCGGTGCTAAAGGACCAGGTACACCAGGTGTAGGGACATTGAAAGGCTTTGCCGTTGCCGATGCTTTTTGTCCGCCCGATGGACAAGGCGCTTTCTGCGGGTGGACTCCCGGTTGTTTCTAAGGGTTTAACGCTGGTGGTGACCGACGTGCGACGAGTCGGAATGTCATCCTCACAACCGGGTCTGACGGTGAGCCCCTCTGGAAGGCTGATGAGACATTCCCCATTGGGAGAGATAATCATACTACCAATAGGGATCGCATTAGACACGGCTGCTTCAGAAAGTGGCTTTTGCAGGTCCACTCCAGGCACTCCTGCAAAACTCCTGCCATTAGAACATGCCCTTTCACAATGGTCATCAACCTTGCCTTTGGATCCATTTCCAGGTAAACATGTCTCTTCAGCTTTACCCATTCCATCTAGGTCCACAAGGATACAAGCATCATCGGAAACGGTGAACAGGTCCGCGT
>NC_140973.1:999087-1004087 GCF_056783735.1 Eptatretus burgeri
GCAGAAGGTGGGACTGAGAGCGCTTCGACACGCGCGATCGGCTTTTGTGAGGAGCGAGCCGAAAGAAAGGCAGGGAAAGGACTGCATGAGGGGTCTGTCTGCCCTCGGCTGGATGAGAAACGACTAGTGGGAGTGGTGATCTGCTGTGTAAGAGACGGCTGTGTCTGTCTGCGATCTGCTTCGTGAAAAGGCAGGAGAAACGACGAGTGGGAGTCGGCGATCGACTTTTATGAGGACCTCTCGTCCATGAAACATCACCAAGTACTCTGTGTCTTGTCTGCATGCTGTCCATGTCTTGTCTGCATGTTGTTTAAGGTTTATCTCGTTAGGGTCCCCTTCGAAATCCGTAATCCGTAGCTCCCTAGTTAAGAACGGGTAATGGATGAATAATAACATTGTCGTGAATGCTTTGCTTGTGTTGTGTTTCCCTGATGTGTCCCCAATAAATCTGGCTGATTCGTATGAAGTTGCCGCTTTGAATTAATTAGTGTCGCGCCGAGGAACGATCCGCTCAATTTGGATATAAAAACCAAAATGGTTACATACTGGCAGAATTCGCTCGGTCTCTGACAAAACCAGTCTGTAACCGGGGTCTATTTCCCCAACTGGTAAGGTCCAAGGATACGTTGGTATCGCGATTCGAGACGCGTGACCCGAGGCCTGTGCCGAACCAGCCGGCGTTATAACCCCGGAGACGGCGGTGGTTAGAGTGGCGCCGAATCTTTAACATTTGGCTGTTGAGAGTAGGGTGCGAAATCCCAAACTGGTTACGGACAGTGATTGACATCACTCGTCCGAATCCCCCCACCGCTGAATCCTTAACAATATCAAACCTTGAAAAGGCACATCCACAGGGCCCCATCAATATACCTGGCAAGTTTCAATTAGATCAGTCCAGTGGTTGTCGAGAAACAGCGGTTGCAGTCAGACAGACAGACAAGCCGGTAGGCGGCGATGGGTCGCCGAGCATGGAAACTATAAGATATAGATCGAAATGGATGTCATATAGCGGATAGGGAATCACCTTAAGATAATGCATGTCAAATCTCATCCAGTTCCATCTACTGATAACTACTCAGTATCCATTTGAATGAAAAGTACCGAAAATGCGGTTTGAAATCGGAAATCCCCAAAGTTTGAGGGGGTGCTGTGGGTGAACAAAGATCTAAATTGAAAATCCGGCTCGATAGTTTGTGCACAATGTATTCCAGACGATTAGTGTGAATTTTCATGACCATCCGACCATAACCCTAGGAGGAGTAGCATTTGGCGCGAAGGCACCTCCAGCTCTCGCATATTATCGATTTTTGCACTAATTGACCTTTGACCCATGACCTAAGCGAAATTGGTCAATATGTCCTGAGGCAAAGTTGTAGTACTCATTGAGTACCATGAACCTCCAAAGTTTCATTTGTATCGATGATGAGAATATGCATCATCTGTAGATCATTCGTGCCAAATTTCATAACCCTACGTGGGATAATGGCTTTCGGAATTGATTTTGCGTGAACGGTACCGATTTTGAAGGTTTTTCGGTTGTTGCTAGGGAACCAAAGTGTCCCTAGCAACCATCACAATTTCCAAAGCACGAAGTCATAAGATGTACCTACCACCCGAGTTTGGTCAAAATCCACCCACGTTTACTACCAATTATGCTGATGACAAACAAACAAACATCCAAACAAACATCCAAACAAACATCCAAACAAACAGACAATTACTGAAAATATGGGTCACCTATTTCGGCGACCCAACAGACAGACACAGAGATGACTGGAATTATAGATGGATATATCCATCCATCCATCCATCGGGACCGTAATCTGTGCAGAGCATTGGTGCTGCCTAAGCAGTCTCCTTGGCTATTGGGCACAATCCTGGACGGGTCGCGACTCCGACACAGTATACCGGCATGCTGGCACTCATTTTGCCGACCTCTGAAGGATGACAGGCACAGTCAACCCCAGCTGGTATTAATTCAACAGCAGAGTGGGATTTGAACTCAGGATCCTCAGATATGAAGCCCACCACCCTAACCATTAAGCCAACAGGAGGCACACGCACACACGCACACACGCACACACACACACACACGCGCGCACACACACACACACACACACACACACACACACACACACACACACACACACACACACACACACACACACACACACACACACACACACACACACACACACACACACACACACACACACACACACACACACACACACAGCCTGACTGACTGATGATACACATTCACATTGATTTTTAGTTCATCTGAAACGTAGTCCTGGGGATCTCATGGGATGGCGCGTTGTCCGTCCGTCCGTCCATCCATAAATACTTGCAACTTCTCGGAAGCTACACGTGCAATTTTGTTGAAATTTTACTACAACCTTTATCATCCTGTATGTGCCAAATGTTGTTCATGGCAGTAAAAAAATTGGGCCAAAGGGGGGTTGCCCCCCAAAATATGTATTTGCTTTCCTCTCTGAAACACACAAAATTTTGATGAAACTTGACCACAACCTTCATCACCCATGATGTACTAAAGTTTGTTTACAACATTCAAAAGTTGGGGTCGAAGGTCGAAGGTACTGTACGGAGGAGGTGGGGGAGTGTACCCTCCCCTCACGTTGCCTTCCCTTGTCATAGCTGGATGATGGTTATGCTGAGATGGTGGTTATCTCCACATGTATCCAGACGGTGATTATCTTTGCACATATGTGTAAAGTGGTTATGTCCAGACGGTAGTTCTCTCCATACGTGTCTGGACGGTGGTTATCTCCGGACGTGTCCGGACGTTGGTTATGTGTGGAAGGTGGTTATCTCCACACAGATATGGTTATCTCCACACGTATCCAGATGGTGGTTATGTGTGGAACGTGGTTATCTCCATATGTGTTTGTATGGTGGTTATCTCCGCACAGATATGGTTATCTCCGCACGTATCCGGACGGTGGTTATGTCCGGACGGACCCTCCCCTCACACTGCCTTCCCTTGCCCTCCCCTCACAGTGTCTTCGCTCGCCCTCCCCTCACTCTTCCTTACCTTTCCTTCCCCTCACACTGCCTTCCCTTGCCCTCCCCTCACACTGTCTTCCCTCGCCCTCCCCTCACACTGTCTTCCCTCGCCCTCCCCTCACACTGTCTTCCCTCGCCCTCCCCTCACACTGTCTTCCCTCGCCCTCCCCTCACACTGTCTTCCCTCACCCTCCCCTCACACTGTCTTCCCTCGCCCTCCCCTCACACTGTCTTCCCTCGCCATCCCCTCACACTGTCTTCCCTCGCCCTCCCCTCACACTGTCTTCCCTCACCCTTCCCTCACACTGTCCTCCCTCACCCTCCCCTCACACTGTCTTCCCTCACCCTCCCCTCACACTGTCTTCCCTCGCCCTCCCCTCACACTGTCTCCCCTCTCCCTCCCCTCACACTGTCTTCCCTTGCCCTCCCCTCACACTGTCTTCCCTCGCCCTCACTTCACACTGTCTTCCCTCGCCCTCCCCTCACACTGTGTTCCCTCGCCCTCCCCTCACACTGTCTTCCCTCGCCCTCCCCTCACACTGTCTTCCCTCACCCTCCCCTCACGCTGCGTTTCCTCGCCCTCCCCTCACACTGTCTTCCCTCGCCCTCCCCTCACACTGTCTTCCCTCACCCTCCCCTCACACTGTCCTCCCTCACCCTCCCCTCCCCCTGTCCTCCCTCCCCCTCCCCTCACCCTGTCTTCCCTCCCCCCCCCCTCACACTGTCTTCCCTCGCCCTCCCCTCACACTGTCTTCCCTCGCCCTCCCCTCACACAGTCTTCCCTTGCCCTCCCCTCACACTGGCTTCCCTCGCCCTCCCCTCACACCCTCTTCCCTTGCCCTCCCCTCACAGTCTTCCCTTGCCTTCCCCTCACAGTCTTCCCTTGCCCTCCCCTCACAGTCTTCCCTTGCCCTCCCCTCACACTGCCTCCCCTTGCCCTCCCCTCACACTGTCTTCCCTCACCCTCCCCTCACACTGTCTTCCCTCGCCCTCCCCTCACACTGTCTTCCCTCTCCCTCCCCTCACACTGTCTTCTCTTGCCCTCCCCTCACACTGTCTTCCCTCGCCCTCACCTCACACTGTCTTCCCTCGCCCTCCCCTCACACTGTGTTCCCTCGCCCTCCCCTCACACTGTCTTCCCTCGCCCTCCCCTCACACTGTCTTCCCTCACCCTCCCCTCACGCTGCGTTTCCTCGCCCTCCCCTCACACTGTCTTCCCTCGCCCTCCCCTCACACTGTCTTCCCTCACCCTCCCCTCACACTGTCTTCCCTCATCCTCCCCTCACACTGTCCTCCCTCACCCTCCCCTCACACTGTCTTCCCTCACCCTCCCCTCACACTGTCTTCCCTCGCCCTCCCCTCACACTGTCTTCCCTCGCCCTCCCCTCACACAGGCTTCCCTTGCCCTCCCCTCACACTGTCGTCCCTCGCCCTCCCCTCACACAGTCTTCCCTTGCCCTCCCCTCACAGTCTTCCCTTGCCTTCCCCTCACAGTCTTCCCTTGCCCTCCCCTCACAGTCTTCCCTTGCCCTCCCCTCACACTGCCTCCCTTGCCCTCCCCTCACACTGCCTCCCCTTGCCCTCCCCTCACACTGCCTTCCCTTGCCCTCCCCTCACCCTCCCCTCACCCTGCCTTCCCTCACTCTCCCCTCACACTGCCTTCCCTAACCGCCCCTCACACCGCCTCCCCTTGCCCCCCCCTCACCCAGCCTCCCCCTGCCCTCCCCCCACACTGCCTTCGCTTGCCCTCCCCTCACACTGCCTTCCCTTGCCCTCCCCTCACACTGCCTTCCCTCACCCTCCCCTCACACTGCCTTCCCTCACTCTCCCCTCACACTGCCTTCCCTAGCCTCCCCTCACACTGCCTTCCCTTGCCCTCCCCTCACACTGCCTTCCCTTGCCCTCCCCTCACACTGCCTTCCCTTGCCCTCCCCTCACTGCCTTCCCTTGCCCTCCCCTCACACTGCCTTCCC